>NW_024080734.1:1035287-1266466 GCF_003009895.1 Hyaena hyaena | reverse complement strand
TCCATCAGTCCTCAGTTTTTGTCAGCATTCAAGAGTCTCTCATGGTTTGCCTCTCTCCCTTTCCCCCACCATTTCCGCCCTTCTTCTCCCCCTTGGTCCTCCGTCAAGTTCCTCCTAATCCTCCTATACGAAGCATCTGACTCTTGATTTCCACTCAGGTCATGATTTTGTGGTTTGGTAGATCCAGCCCTGGGTCAGGCTCCATGCTGACAGCTAGGGGCCTGCTTAGGATTCTCCTCTCTCTCTCTCTCTCTCTCTCTCTCTGCCCCTCCCTTACTCCCATGAGTGTGTGCACTCTCTCTCTCTCAAAATAAATAAACTTTTAAAAAAATCAAGTGAATGGTATAGGAATTCTGTATTACCTGATTCATGAGACCCTTTGTGCTTCATGCTAATGTTGATGCTCTTCTGAGAGTTTAGCTTCCTAAACTGGCAGACATTTTCATAGGTCTTTCCTTCAGGCCCTCAGACACTTTCTTGGTTCATTTAGATGCCTCATGGCTCAAGGGCTTTCCCATCCATCAGCTCCTCTGCTTCCAGGGCACATCAGGTGGTGCCCACACTGACCAGAGAAGTGACCTTTTCTGTCCATGTCACAGAGCTTACCTTCCACATTCCCACATTCAGCCATGGACATATTGATTCACCACAGTCCCAGACAGGCAGTTTTCAGACTGGAAGCAATTTTTAATTAATTAATCTCTCTATTTTTTTATTTTTAATTTTCATTTATTTTATTAATTTTTCAGGTACAGAGATTTCTTTTCCTTAGAACTTTTTTTGAGGGGGTGGGAAAGGGTGTTATATTCAGAACCTTTATCTAAATGCGTTAAACCAATGTGCAGGAATCAACCAGGGACCGTGGGGTTTTTTGTTTTTGTTTTTGGTTTTTTTGGAAGCAGAGTCTCAAATCACATTTTCCTTGGTCATCTCTTCCCCTGAATAATGTCAGCCAGCTCCCAAGATGCAAACTAGGGGGGCTGCAAACCAAGTTGCAGGGCTGCAAAGACCACCATACTTACCAGAGGCTCTGTTCAAAGGCAGTGAACACCAAATAGCCTTGACTATTTGGTGGGGAGCCAAGAGGAAAATCAAAGTTCCTCATTTCTTCCTTTTTATTCTTTTACTCTTTTTCCCCAAAACAGAAACAAAAACAAATCGCAAATCTGCCACAGATGGTTTCAAGCCAATATTGACATCAAATTCCAAGTCTACAGAAGAGATACAGGATATTTTAAAATCCACAAATCCTCTTCTGGGCTGCAATTTTATAAGGACAGCTTTTGAGTTTAAAACAAACTAAACTATGCTCCTGGCAATGAAAGTGCAGTTTTTGTCTCCTGTTGGATCAGGAAGCCAAATCTCAGGCAGTTATTGTATGAGAATAAAATTGTTTTCTATCACCCAATAGTGAAGCCCAAGAAATATTCATGAAGAAAACTTATGTAAAGTATAAAGTTTATTATCAAGTATGATTTTTAAACATATAGGGACTTTCCATTATTTTTCCCCCTTCTTCCCTCAATCCCATCTCTTCTTCCTTCTGTTCTAGTCATAAGAGTTAGACTAATAAGGGGGTGCCTGGGTGGCTCAGTCTGTTAAAGGTCTGACTCTTGATTTCAGCTCAGGTCAGGATCTCGCGATTCATGAGATCGAGCCCTGTGTTGGGCTCTGCGCTGGCAGCGTGGATCATGCTTGGGATTCTCTCTCTCCTCTCTCTGCTCCAACTCTGCTCTCTCTCTCTCAAAATAAAAAACTTAAATAAAAATTTTTAAAAGTTATATTAATATGCTCAGTACACCTAGGTTACTATTTTATGAAATAATAGAAAATATCTATGGCCCAACCTAATTGTCCTCTGTTTATTTGAGAGTCAAGTGAGGTTTTCAGCCATTATTTAATACACTCTGGTTCTAAGCTCACTGCTGAACAAGAATAGAGCATTGGACTTCAGGTCAAACATGGTAAATGACTTCTCACATCTATGTCTGTCCCCTCCTCACAGCTCACTGAAATTAAAGTGAAGGAGTTTGAACAACACACATTAATAAAGACAAAGAGAACAGGAGAGGGCTCCATAGCAGATGGGGAAATCAACACAATGTTGGAAACTGGAAAGCAAATGAGTAGGCAGTTACTGATTTAGCACGGCAGAGAGAGGGGCAACATAGATACCTGCAGTAAGAGTAGGTGAAGGTGACGGAAGCCAGCCACATTGCACCGCACAGCTCCACGGTGTCAACAAGTGACAGCCACAGGAACCTCTGGAGAGACGAAGTTGTGGAGGGGGCCGAAAACAGGTTTTGAAAGTTAGCATCGGAGACAGTAAGATCCATTCTCAGGTAGCTGGTTGGTAAAACAACAACAACAACAACAACTTGGAGTTCAATTTCTTGCAAGGTTTGCTCAGCTGTGGCCAAGGGTAAAGGGCTGGACTAGGAGATTTAGTGTAAAGTCAGCTGAGTGACCTGCTAGACTGCACGCCCATTTTCTCTCTGGGCTCTGGGGATATGGCAGCCAGCTTTATATCTTCCAAGAAAGAAACTGATGTCCTTGGGAAATACAGTCACTTTGGATAACAGTGAACAAACTGACCCTCCACCTCATCACCCTTTTATCTCTCTCTTAAAAGTCTGCTAGTTGGATGGTGTGTCCATGAAGAGCTTCCTGTGTTATATTTCAAAGTGCCTTGAGTGATACAGGCAAGAGGAGAGCCTCTAATATGAATGAGGAGATACAAATAAGCCCGTAGAAAAAAATCTACTTGAAGAAATAGAAGATTCATGGAGAAGAAAACTTTTTAAAAAAACTATAATTTTTACAAATCAAAACCACAATGAGATACCACCTCACAGCTGTCGGAATGGCTAAAATGAACAACACAAGAAACAACAAGTATTGGTGAGGATGGTGAAAAAGGGGAACCTTCTTGCACTGTTGGTGAGAATGTAAACTAATGCATTCCACTCTGGAAAACAGTATGGAGGTTCTTCAAAAGAACTGCCCAGGGGCACCTGGGTGGCTCAGTCAGGAAAGTGTTGGACTCTTGATTTCGGCTCAGGTCATGATCTTGTGGTTCATGATGTCGAGCTCCACATCGAGCTCTGTGCTGACAGTGCAGAAACTGCATGGGATTCCTTCTCTCCCTCTCTCTCTACCCCTGCCCAACTTGGTCTCTCTCTCTCTTTCTCTCTCTCTCTCAAAATAAATAAACATTCAAAAAATAACTTAAAAAAAAGAACTACCCTACCATCCAGCAATGGCACTACTAGGTATTTACCGAAAGAATATAAAAATACAGATTGAAGGGGTACGTGTACCTTGATGTTTGTAGCAGCATTGTCAACAATAGCCAAACTATGGAAAGAGCCCAAATGTCCATCAACTAATGAATGAATAAAGATGATGTGGTATATATATGTGTATATATATATATGTGATGGAATATATATGTCCATATATATATATATATATATATATATATATATATAAACAAAATAAGTCAGTCAGAGAAAGACAAATGCCATATGATTTTGCCTGTATGTGGAATTTAAGAAACAAAACAGATGAGCATGTGGGAAAGGGGGATAAAAGAGAAAGAGGGAAACAACCATAAGAGACTAAATTTTAAAAAATTTTTGAAGGAAACAAACATACAACCAAAATCATAACTTTAAAAGCCTATAAACAATATCCATATCCTTAAAGAAAAGAAAATGTTACATTTCTGGGGGCACCTGAGTGGCTCAGTCAGTTAAGCGTCCTACTTCGGCTCAGGTCATGATCTCACGGTTCGTGGGTTCGAGCCCCGCGTACGGCTCTGTGCTGACAGCCAGCTCAGAGCCTGGAGCCTGTCTTCGGATTCTGTGTCCCCCTCTCTCTCTGACCCTCTCCTGCTCATGCTGTCTCTCTCTCTCAAAAATAAATAACACATTAAAAAAATTAAAAAAAAAAGAAAATGTTGCATTTCTGGAACAAGTACAGAATGCCATAATAAAGAAACATTCAGAGAAGAGGAAATGATCTTGGAAGTGAAAAATAAAATACTACATAAATAAACCATTAGTTGGAAGGAAAAGCTGAAGAAATCACCTGAAATATACACTAAATAGGCAAAAAAGATAGGCAAGGAAAGGTGAAACAGAGGATCTTTTCTGGAAGTCAACGTCTAACTAGTAGGACTTAGATATAGAGACTAGTAGATATAGACTATTAGGTATACAGACATAGTCTATAGTATATAGGCTAGTAGATATAGAGAACAGAGATACTATCAGAAGATTATCAAAGGAAACCTAAAGAACAAATATGTATAGGTTGAAAGAGCCTGCTAAGAGACCAACACAATGAATAAAGCAGATTTCTAGAGCATTCAGTGTGGACTGGTAGTTTAGGGCTGTAGGATGAGTTTGGGGAAAAACAAAACAATTGCATTTGGCCATACTGAGAATTTTATGGTTCTGGTTCTGGCAAAGAGCTGGGGGTGAATTAGTAACAGAAACAGAAAACACTAAAGAAGTGGAGTGTGACACAATTGATTAATTCCAAGAAAAACTGTTACAGAAGAGAAGTTATCAAGCTGTACTGTTACTGTTGTTCAGCTGTGAATAAGATTTCTATGTGCAAATCAATATAAGTCTTGACTATTGACTTAACAAAAACAATTCGTAACTGTATTAGGAGGAGAGAAAAGGGGAATTGTTGGGGGACATGGTGGTTGAGAGTTAGATCTTCATCTTCAATAGTAGCAACTCAATTATAATTCAAAAGCTGAAAAATTAAGAAATAGCAACTAATCATACTTTAAAAGAAATATAAACATAGGGGTGTGTGGGTGGCTTGGTTTAAGCATCTGACTCTTGATTTCAGCTCAGGTCATGATCTCATAGGTCTTGCTGCATTGTCAGTGCTTGGGATTCTCTCTTCCTCTCTTTTGCCCCTCCCCTGTTCACCCTCCCTCTCTCTCTCTTAAAACAAACAAATAAACAAACATTTTAAAAAATGAATAAAAGTAAACACAAAAAGTTGTCAAAAGAGGTTTCCTCTGGGGGATGAAAATTACAGGCGGGGAGGGATGGGCAAGGGACTGCTGTTATTTGCTCTGTGTCTGGTGGAACTTTTTTATGATATGCACATATTACTTGGCTAAACATACATTTTAAATTCAAACTAATAGAAACATAACACAGTTGGATCAACCACTTATGACTTGGTTTGAATCTTGGCTCTGTTATCACCAATTTGTGAGTTGGACCAACTTGATCTTAAACTTTTCCTAAAATTGGTAAGCCTTTTGCAGAGTCGTGATGAGGACAAAATGAGATGCACATGTAGAAGTTTCTAGGGAATACAGAGGCACTTAGTATAGAGCAGCTTTTTTTTTTTCATTAGTTCATGGCAATCAATAAATATAGTAAAAGTAGGTCCTTTTAGAATAATTAACCTACTCTGGCACAGTAACCTTTGACCGAGTATCACTCTAGGCAGAATATTATATTGGCTCTCTTTAGACTCTTGCTAAGTGGCCTGGCTGTTGCCTGAGAAACAGTGATTTAAACTAGACGTATGGATTTCTAAGTATGATAGATGAGGTAAGATAACGGCTGGAAAAGAGGGAACCTCAAGGAAAGGAGGGGGGGGAATTGATTTTGGTTTCCTTCGAAAGGCTGGTGTCATTTTTCTTAGATTTGTCATCATGTCTTGTTTGATCACTTGAAATCTAGGTGTCAAATACGAGCCTCTTAAAAATAAATAAATGTAAAAAAATTTTTAAAAGGAGGGGGCACCCGGGTGGCTCAGTCGGTTAAGTGTCTGACTTCAGCTCAGGTCATGATCTCACGGTGAGTTTGAGCCCCATGTCGGGCTCGGTGCTGACAGCTCAGAGCCTGGAGCCTGGAGCCTGCTTTGGATTTTGTGTCTCCTTCTCTCTCTGCTCCTCCCCTATGTGTGCTCTGTCTTTCTCTGTCTCTTAAAAACAAATAACTGTAAAAAAAAAAAAAAAAGTTAGGTGTCAAATATGAGCTGTATACTTCACAAAAGCGGCAGGTTTTACAGAGGAAATGTGAAAGGTTTGGAGAGAAGAGGAGCAGATAACTGTGTGATGCTGGTCACCATCCTGGAGAAGGACAGCCATGCAGGACAGAGGACATTGAGAGCTGCCTAAATGGAAAGTAGGCTTAGAGGGGCAGCGGGATATGAGTTTGGAAGGGACGCACATGAAGTATCTCTCGTGTTCCAAGTCTTGGCTAGTCAGTTTCCTTTGAAACCACACCACCCCACCTTAACCCAAATAACTAGCTCGTGATGCAACTATTTATACCCTCCCCTTTGACAAATGAGAAAATTTAAGGAAAGAGTTTAAAAAATTTGCCCAAGATTGAATATTTACAGAACCAGGATTTGTACCCAGGTGAATCTCCTAAGTCTATCTGCTTTTTTCACATTATCATTCTGTCTCTCCCCACACATGAACTTATTTTTATGAAATAAGTGCATGCAAGCCCTTTGTAAGGCATAAAGTATTATATAAATCCAAGACATTTTAGATGTTATTTAACATCTGAAAGGCAAAAGACACCTGGAAACCAGAGAGGTAGTTATGCTCACATAATGCTCAACATATTTTAGTTTGTGGAGCCGGTTGAAAAAAGAGAAGGGAATAGAAGACTGAAATGGAGATGAAGTGGAGACAGAGATGAAAGGCAGTGAGTTTTAGTGTTTCAAAGAAAAAGAATAGTAAACTTATTTCTTAGTAGAAGAAATTTTGAAGTTTAAGCATTTGTCTCTTACATGAAAAAAAATACATAATATGAATGTTCTGGGTATAAAATTATTTCAAGGCTGATCCACAAAAAGTTTCAGTCCTTGCTACTCAAAGTGTGGCTTGGGGTCAACACCTCACCTGCTCCCCCTGGGAGTTTGTAGGAAATTAATCTAATGCAGAATCTGGGCCCCACTGAGTCCTGGGACCCATTTGATGGTGACCCCAGGTGATGGGTCTGCACATTGCAGTCTCAGAAGCATTGCTATGGGCCAAAAGCTGAAGGCTGTGGATGAAGAGAAAGGGCATAAATTTGGGCAAGGGGTTTATGTGTTATATCTTCTAATGAGAAGATGAATTTCTCATTAGAATGCTCGGAGAGCATCCTGAGTATTTTGTATGACCGATCGTTATGAACAAATCACTCCAGTTGCCACAGAAGTGATTTGACTGTGGCTGGGGAGTGGGGTGTGGAGGGAAGTTATACTGTAAGTAAGGTTCAATAAACAAACAAAACGTTTAGGGGGTAAAGGGGATAGGAACATTTAATTCAGCCTACCATTAACCAATTACGTTTTAATTAGTCAAGGAGGACATAAGTGAAATCTTAAAAATTTAATATAAAAGCTTTCCTCTAGCCACATTATATGTTGAATAAAACAAAGGCAAAACTTGGTGGGTTTCTCACTTGTCAAAGCAATTCAGTATTGTATAAAGAAGTTGAGTTTACTGCTTTAGTGTGCTGAGGTGGAGGGAAAGGGTATCTGGGGTATCTGGCGCCTTGTGAAGAGCCCAGGAGTAGGGCAGGAAATGGTACCCACAGGTCTCCTGAGTCCCTGCTAGGGACTACGTCAAATCTCCTGTCAGCCTGTCATTACCATTTATGACTGAACTCTCAGCAGAGCATTATACTAGAAGAGATTGGTGGAAGCATGAGGCAGGGATACAGAGATTCAAGGATTCACACCTAAAGCTATGGGTCTCTGATGTAAAGGAAATTATAATCCCTCTGGCCCTTAAGAATTTATACTCTTTCGGGGAGCCTGGGTGGCTTAGTCGGTTAAGCGTCCGACTTTCGCTTAGGTCATGATCTCGCGGTTCGTGGGTTCGAGCCCCGCGTCGGGCTCTGTGCTGACTGCCAGCTCAGAGCCTGGAGCCTATTTCGGAGTCTGTGTCTCGCTCTCTCTCTGACCCTCCCCTGCTCACGCTGTCTCTCTCTCTCTCTCTCCTAGAAATAAAAATTAAAAAAAAATTTATACTCTTTCAAAGCAATTCATCAATAGATATTTAGTGAGCACATACTTTGTGAACAACTCTGTGCAGTAAATCAAAGTGTAAGCTGTAGTTCTTTTCTTCCAGAATATTTCATCTCCATGCGGTATTGGCAGAATGATTCATGGAGGGGTGGGTGATGCACATCTGGGTAGGAGGGGTTGTTAAAATGATACATTGATTGTATTTAGGGCTTGACAGTGACAAAGCATATTCAGAGTCGGTTTTGACACCTTTGAACTTTTAAAATAGGTTTGAAGAGGTCTCATGACCCCCTCAAGGTCATCCCCACTGGTTAACTGGCATAGCTAAAAATAAAAATCCAGACCTTCCACTGCTTAATTCCATGAGGAAAAAGAATCCAGGTGATAGTGGTGAGAGTGATGATGACGATGATGATGGTGGTGGTGATGATGGTCGTGGTGGTGGTGGTGGTAGAGTTGATGATGAAGATGGTGTCGTGGTGATGGCAATGATGGTGATGGTGGTGGTGCTGGTGGTTAGAAAGTATGTTAACTTCAGAAAGGCAGCACTAGGGACTCCCTCCTTAAACAAAGAACATTCCTGCTAATACTTCCACCAGTGTTATTTGTTCTGGATGAAGGAGAAAAATGAGTGGCTTCAAGAGAATGTAGCTGAGGACAAAAAGAGGGACTTGGGCAACCCAATGAGATCTTAGTACATATGGGGCTTCCCAGAGCACCATGGAATAGATGTAAGTGAATAATCCTCATTGTGACCTACAACTGAGGTTAAAAAAATCAGAAGCTTCGCTAAATGTATCTGGGAAGCATTTCGTCTTCCCTTAAATAAAATAAATTCCCTTAATAAAGCCAATGGAGGCAGGGTTGGTGGCGGGGGTGGGGGTGGGGGGGAGGGTGTGTATGATTTATTATGGAACAAGGAGAGGGCCTTGATGGCTCTGAACTATCTATTTAGAACTGCTGGCTCTAAAACCAAGTTGTACATGGGTTTCTCTTTTTGTGCCAATCTTACATTTTTTAAAAAATATAACTTTTATGAATATCATCATTAGTGCTATAAGCACAGGGAAGTATAAGTTAATTCTACAGTAAAGTGATTATTAAATCCATTAGTCATATACAGGGAATCCATAATTAACTTATTCTCCAGCATCAAGTAAATGATTCTACTGTGTGCTTTAAGAAAGCAATTGTTCACTAATATGCAAAATACAGCAGAACTATTAGATCATAAAGCTATGCAATCTTATAATTAAATTATAAATTTTACATATTTTAATAATGTGCTTTATATACTTTAATTGTTTTCTACGCAAGATTAAAAGGAGGTGCCATGGTTTTTCTCAGACATATTATATCTTGACCTGAACCGTGCAATACTTAATAATAATTGATGAGTACCTACCAGGGATGACAGCAGTCTTTCAGCAGCATCAGATATTTCTTTGGGTTATTGCCGAGGACAAAAATAAAGATACGCATTCGTCTTAAGTGAAGTCGTAGCTCTACCCTTGGGCTTTCTTTTGTTTTCCTCTCTTTTGCTGTTACGACAACCATAGGCATCCATGTTCTCTCTTCCCAGGCCGTAAGAATGGGCTGGCCCCCATTCCCACCGCCTTGGCTGTATATGTGGGTAAAGGCAACATGCACATTAAATTCTCTGCAGGGGACTTATGCGCCTACATGAGCAATCTATTGTTGTTATTGTATTTTGGATTAAATAATGATGCCATTCTTTTCCATGTGTACAATTAAACGTGTTTGAAAGACCTGGGAAAACACCACGGATCTGTGCCTCGGGGGTTGCCTCTGTAACCTTCTGTGTTTCCAAATCCTGATTGCTGCAGTGGGAACTGTAGTGCTGGTTCCCTTTATTCTCTCTGAGAGGGAGCCAACCTTTCTCTCAGATGATTACACTATTCCAGCCTGCTCTCCAGCGTTCAGAAGTAATGCTGCATTGGCAATGCCCTCGGCATAAGTGAAATACGCGGTTCATTCATTCTGTCACTCACTCAGCAAACACTAACTGAGAGGTTACCACACGCCCAGCCCTGAGGTCAACACTGAGGGTGTGAATGTTTAAAAAGATGAGGTTTTTTTTGACTTAAGTCCATGAAGCAGGTGTATCACTAAAGTTTACACTAAGGATGCTAAGTTTGTTGGTTTGCGAGAGGGGCCATAACAAATTTCCGTAGACCGGATGGCTTAAACAACAGAAACTTAACTTTCTTGTGGTTCTGGAGACAAGCAGTCCAAGATCGAGGTGACCACAGGCTTGGTTACCTGGAGGAGAGAGAGACGTCTCTCCTTGGCTTGCAGATGGCCACCTTCTCCCTGTGCCTTCACATTGTCTTCTCTGTGTGCGTATCTATGTCCCAATCTCCTCTGCTTATAAGGACATCAACCATATTGGACTAGGCCCCACCCAAATGACCTCACTTTAACTTAATAACCTCTTTAAAGACTCCCATCCCCAAACACCATCCCATTTTGAAGTCCTGGGGTTTTCAACATATAAATCGAGGATGGAGGACACAATTCAATCCATAACACTAAGGGAGCACCAAGGGGCAGTACCAAGCACCGCCTTGGGTGGAGAAGACTTTTCAAAAGGTATCTCTAGTCTGAATGTTAAAAGATAAATAGGAGTTCTTCAGGTGAAGTGTGGGGAAGGGGGATAGGCAGCCTAGGTAGATAGGGCATCATGTGATGATTAGTCTTGAGTATGGTGGAAGTTGAATATGAAAGAGGTGGGGAAGGAACTAACATAATACTGAGTCCGGAAAGTGGGCAGAAATCTAACCTTGGAGAACATGTGAATCATGCTAAGAGGTTTGGATTTTATCCTGAAGGCTGAGAAGAATCACTAAAAGATTCTAGGCTGGGGGATGGTGGAGACAGTTTCATTTTTTACCAAGAAGCTGATATATTCAGGGGCCCAACAGAGTATCCCAAAGGCCGCCAGTATCCCAAAATATCTTTCCTATGTGGTTTGTCATAGCATCTGAAATTCCCATCACCAAAGAAGTATTTCTTTGGGTCATTGTCCTATTAGATGCAAGCATCTTTATTAAGAGCACTAATCAGGATTTATAGTTATTGAATTTGTTTACATGTCTACTTTTTTGATGGTACATTCACTGTACATCCTCTGTATGCACCTAGCACCGTGCCTGGCACGTAGTGGGTGCTCAATATATAGTTGTTGAAAGAATAATGAGTCATCTTGGCATGATTTACAACATAGTAAGCTACGAAAACCAGTAAATTGACCCAGAGCCCTTGGGAATAAGAGAAGGTCAATTAAGTTTTGATAGTGGTAAACAAGGAAGTGTAGGCCAGACCCAGTGAAGTTAAGTAGGACAGTCCAGCAGGAGGAGCTGACATAATGGCCAGTGCCTTAGTAGGAGGCTGGGTGGGTGGGAAGTAAGGACTACTTGAGACAATGCACATGGAAGTGATTTGCACACTGAACTTGGAAGCCAGATGCCCTGCTGAAATGATACCTCTCCCCCTAATTAACCATGTCACTCTGGGTAAGCACCTTACTTTCTGTGAATCTCCGTTCCTTGGCCTTGAAATGAGGATAATGATAGTCCCCACCTATTAGGTTGTTATGAGAATTAAATGAGTTAATTTAAGAAAAGCTTTTATGATAGGGCCTGGCATATCATAAGAATTATGTCAATCTTGATTACTATTAATATACTATTATTATTATGTATTTTTAAAATTTTAATTAGAGGAGGCACAATTGGTCCCCTTGACTCTGATCTCTGTTTTCTTTTCTCCAGTTTCTAAGCTCCTCCTATTTACTCTCTAAAACCTAAATCATGTTACTTCCCTACTTAAAAATCTTAGGCTCAAAGAAATCTTAGGCAAGAAAAAAGAGTCTTGGCTTACGTTTAGATTACCACACATACATCATGTGACTGCTGTGTTCTAGGCCCTGGAACAGAAGATGTGAAAAGGTAAATGCAGAAGTACATACTATTGGTGGCTCCTTATTGTTTTGAGTAGCATTTCTCAAAGCTTGGTCCACAGACCTTCCATTAACATTTCTGGTGCTAAACTACAGTAAACTGGATAAATGAGTGCTCAGAGCCGGGTGAGGGCAGAAGTATAAGGCTTACCTGTGTCACAAAGGTATGGAGAAAGTTGTGGAAAAGAAGAGTTACGAAGTAGGACACTGGTAGCTACAGTGTTCTTTCTAAAAAAAATCAGTCACATCTTTTCTACTACCCAGCAGACAGCTCCTAAGCCTGGGGGTGGTCTAAGCTCTTGGCAAAAGAGAAATGCATGAAGAATTCAGACCTTCCAGGCCCCCTTTCTTCGACTACATGGTGACTACCCAAACCAAACTTGGCTTCCTAGAATTGGCTGACGGAGCAAGAGCCTGTTTAATTTGTGATACCTGGACACAAAATCATTCTTTGTGGCAGCTCCGATATTGGCAGATGGGAGATTTAGCTCTGTCCTGTTTATATAACAGGAGTTGATAGATAGTGACTTCATAGTTGGATATTTATGAGAGGTTTCATTTCAAATAATATAGTTTTGGCCTGTGGCAATGCTAAGGCTCTTACCCATTATTACTGAGAAGCTAAATCTTTAGGATATTGTAACTATCACTGCAGGGTCTGTTTGATCTACCCGGAAGAACTGGAAAAGTTAATATTTTTCAAAGCAATGAAAGCTTTATTATAAAAAGTCTCATTAGGAAGTTTGTCCCTAAAACATATAGGCTATCAGAAGGTCAGATATTAAAAAAATCAACTCTTCATACTTTTCTTTTACCTTCTGACTTCTATCACATAACAAGGTAATTAAAAAGAAAAAAGAAAAGTCTGCCTTCCTTTACAGAAACCAAACACTTTGCCATGCCCTCCAGCCAGGTCCCAGCTCTGAGGTGAACTGGTGAAGTCCGTTCTTCGTTGTTGCAGGGCAATGGCCTTTCCTGTGTTGGGTGTTGAGCCCTCTGCTGACTTAGTACTATTCCCAGACCTGCGTACTGTCAACAAATCAACAAATTGTGAGTGTTTTCCCAGGTGGGAAAGGAGACTGCCTGCATTGTAACATCACCTGGGCATCTCTTCCAGGGTCTGTGGGTTAAAAATTTTTGTCAAGGGTTGGGGGATCGTTGACAGCTGAGGAAGCTATCAGGTCTGGCAAAGATGAGTGGGTAGGATGGTACAAAAAACCCTTTAAGGTTGGGCTCTGGGGATCAGCAAAGAAAAGGCATGTCCTTACAGCTCCCCTCAAAGGGGCTGGAGGTACAAAAGGGCCTGAGTCACAGAGGCTCTCTTGGCTTGAGGGAGACAGAATAAGAGCAGAAATAGTTGGAGAAAAATTGAGTAAGAAACAGGAGCGATAGATAATTTAGCACAGAAATTAAACATTTTTCTTTTTTGTATTGGTACTACAGGAAATCGAGCAGGGTACCCAGGAACCTGGCACCCATCCTTAAAGAGTCAGCGAGAGGAGTGATGCCTGTGTTATGGGATGATTGTGTCGTTCTCCCCCATCTCTGCCCTAAATTCATAGCTGAGTTCCTAACCCCCAGGACCTCAGAGTGGGGTATATTTGGGGACAGGTACTTTCAAGAGATGATGAAATTAAAATGAGGGCATCTGGGTGGCC
This sequence comes from Hyaena hyaena, assembly GCF_003009895.1. Classification (NCBI taxonomy): domain Eukaryota; kingdom Metazoa; phylum Chordata; class Mammalia; order Carnivora; family Hyaenidae; genus Hyaena; species Hyaena hyaena. The sequence goes on along the minus strand of NW_024080734.1, from coordinate 1,252,810 downwards.
CCCAATCCAATATGGCTGGTGTCCTACAAGAAGAGGGGATGAAGACACAGACACACACAGAGGGAAGACCGTGTGGGAACACAGGGAGAAGACGGCCACCTACAAGTTGAGAAGAGAGGCCTCAGAAGAGGCCAACCCTGAGATCACCTCGATCTTGGGCTTCTAACCTCCAGAACTGTGAGAAAAGAAATGTTGTTGTGTAAGCTACCCAGTCTGTGGCACTTTATTACAGCAGCCCTAGCAAATGAATACATCTGCTGAAGTCTCTGGGGGGAAAGGAGGAAAGGGTAGAGTCTGGTTCCTAACTGCACATCACCACGCACGATATTCTTCTTTTCGAAGTGCACATCTTTATGTGGGAAGGTCTACCTTTTCCTGTACCTGAACTCTTCTTCAAGCTGCCTCTGCATCAGCTGCAGACTCTGTTCTCAGATGCACCCAGTATCTCTTATCTTGGTCCAGGTAAAATGTTGGGATCTCAAAGTTTAAGGCCAGATCTTTTTTCCATGTATGTCTCATTAATTACGCTTTAAGAAAGAGTTACTTTCTTGTGATCGTCATCATTTCTTCAATACCTGTAATATTGAAAAATATCCAGTCCCAAATCTTGTTTCCTGCTATTTCCACTACTAAGGAGTCTAATCCAGCATTTCCCAAAGTGTGTTCCATAGAGTATCCGGGAGATACTCTAATATATTTTACTCACAAAAAGGATTCTGGGTGAATGTTTTAAGGTGTTACCTTTCCAGAGGGACATCTACATTTTTTATTAGATTAAAGTCATACGTGAAAAGACTTAAGTTCTAATAGAAAAGATTTCCTTGACAAGAGACCTATCAGGAGATGGCCCTCATTTATTGAGGACCATCTGGTCTGCATGTAACCAGGTTGCTACTTTATTTTCAGTAATCCCTATGTAGAACTTCTTTTTTTTTTTTTTTTTAAAGTAAGTGTTTAGGAATGGTGGGTATGAGAGCCATAACTTCATTATGTAAGAAATAAGAAAGGATAGGATGTGCATGTCAGGGACTGACATATTAATTAGAGATTCTAAAGACTCAAACTTCACACTCTCAGCAGCACCAATTTCCTACTTAAACTGGCAGGAGAAATCAAATGGGTTCTATTTGGGGCTGCCAACTAGACTTCAGTGTTAGCTGAGCCCAAACAAGAGCATCTGTTCTTGAAAGTAGAAACATCCATTGACATCCATTCTTTGTTTTTTAGCCTCTTAAATCAAGGTGTGTAAAGCCATTAGGAGCCAAAAATTCCAGTTAAACCAGAAACTGTGAGTTTTTTTTAAACTAATAATGTGTCCTTTATTTTTATACAGCAACCTAACAGCCAAAGTTTCAATAAAAAATAGATAGTATTTATGGAGCATGCAAGAATCTGCCCGGTGCTGTGTTAAGTATATCATACACTGCATATTGTTCAAGCCTATGAGGATGTTTTTCCTGTTTTACAGAGAGGGAAATAAGGTTCAAGGTTAAGTGGGGTCATACAACTAACTAGGGACAGGCAGAGCCAGGCCTCAAACCCAAGCTGACTCAGGTCAGAGCCATAGCTGCTAACCTCTCCTGGGTCCTGCTTGGATTTCCCACAGAGTCTATTTGCTTCTTCCTATCACTAGTGTGAGTTACTGCCTTTGGAGATGGAAAGTTCAGTGGATATTTCTAAGGTAGGAAGGTGGAGGAGACATGTTCTCATTATCATTTGCATTTGTTTCATGCCTATGATAGTCTAACTCAGATCCAGATTCTGGAGACTTCTAACAACTTGCTATAAGAGGGAGGAAATATAGTTTAGTGGATGAAGCATTGTTCTTGAGACCAAATAGACCTGGATGCAAACCTTAGGTCTGCCACTGACCAACTATAACCTTGAGCCAGCTGGTCAATCTCTAATTGCTATTTTTCTTACCTGCAAAATGGGTTAATAGCATTTATCTTATAGATTATTGGCAGGATGAGAGCCAAAGAAGGGTTAAGTGCTTAGCAAATGATTGACACTTAATAAATAATACCTATTGACATGCATGTACACACCATGGACATCTATCCTTTTATGGGACTCATAACAGCAAGTCTATCTAAAATACCTGGGAAGAAGCAAAATGAGAAGACCCCTGATGGATTACCTGGTGGTGATTATTCTTAATATTTCCCCCCAGAAGAGTGAATAAAAGTTATTTTATGCCTATGTTCTATTTGGAAAACATTATAAAACTTTGAACAGACAACAGTGCTGTGATAGCACAGTGCTTACCGAAGCACTGTATGCTTTTCTGATAAAGATATAACTTTATTGCCCTTTATGTACTCTCTTGGTTAATACAGTAAGCAAATGGCAGATAATTTGAAATACCTTTACTACCATTTATAGTGTCAGAACATACAACTTACCTTTAAAAATGCAAAAGATTCATTGCAATGGAAGGCATTGCTTATACATACAAATGCATTTGTAAAACAATTCACAGTGCAGAGAGGATTCACGATCCGAGATCTTGCACCTTTACAGCAATGAAATAGGATTCTTCTCGCCAACCGCATTCCAGGGGCAGCAGTGCGTTTTGTGGACAGGATGCCAGTTTTTGTGATCTCTTCTGCCGGGACTTTTAGAAGGAAGGGGTGAAAGTTGGGTCCTGTAGGCTAAAAACATTATTTCTGAAATCATTCTTGGAAAAAAAAATGAATCTGATTGGGTAGTGAAAATTCTAGAGATAGCTCTGCCTCTCATTTCTGGGGGTAGAACAGTCCGGGCAAGTTGAAAGAGATCTTCAAGACTTAGGCCACAGATAATGCTATTAAATCTGGATGGGGCTGTAACTTGTTATAGATGTTGTAATCCTTCAGTGCTGCTTCTGCACAGACAGAGCATGAAACTGTGTGCACAGAATCATTTGAGACTATTTTTTAAATAATTTAAAATGAAAAAAAATTATTTGATATGTTTATTTAGTTTTGAGAGAGAGACAGAGCATGAGCAGGATAGGGGCAGAGAGAGAAGGAGACACAGAATCCCAAGCAGGCTACAGGCTCTGAGCTGTCAGCATAACCCAACACAGGGTTCAAACTCACAAACCATGAGATCATGACCTGAGCAGAAGTCAGACGCTCAACTGACTGAACCACCCAGGTGCCCCAAGAATGTAGTGGAATCAGCGAAAAGAAGGCTGTGCTTACGAGACATGTCTTCTAGGTCTGGCCATGTCCCATGTTTGATCTCAGATCCACCCTGTCATGCTTTTGACCCTTATCTACTAGTATGTCATATTAGCTGTTTGGACATCATGATGTCCCAGCTACATCCCAGTTCTAATTTTCTAGGGATATATAGTATGTGCACAATCATGTCTTAAATTAATTAGGACCTGCTTCAATTACATTTCCAAAATACTTTTACATTTATAATCTCATGTTTAACCCTATTACAAACGTGTGAAGTAGAAAGGACAAATATTTTTGTTTCATTTAACATATTAGTAATTTAGACAAATAGAGATTTATGGTAGAGCCCAGATCTCTTGACTCCCCTTCCTGGGCTCCTATGCTAAGTTAAACTGGATTAATCTTTTGGGATATGCGTGAAAGGGTATGCAATTGGATTCTTTGTGGAAAACGAGAACTGAATACGTTATTTAAATTACTATCAGAGTAGAGGAAACGCAGTTCTATTTCCCTTGTTGAGAATTTGCTTTTGATTCCCTCTGTGAAACAGATTAGAATGTTTTGTTAGGATTTAAGAAATACACAAACCCAGAAAAGGTACATCTCATATCCTTTTAAATGGATCATTTCTCCTGAGACTATTTTACATTCTGGAAATTCACTTGACTATTACATTCTAAGGTTTGTGGCTTTAAATGCCACGGCATCTTAGTCTAACTTTTATTGGTGATATTTGTGGTTATCACTTTCCACTGTCATCCTCTCGCTTTTCCTTTTGTTCTTAGATACGGTTTGATTTATGAATGAAGGCATTTTGATTCTTCAAGATATATCTTGGTGAATTGGTTCAATAACTTGTTATTGAAAAGCAGATCCATCAGGGATATATTTGCCTACTTCCCCTAAACCGAAATCTCTTGTTGAGATCGACCATTTATTCATCAATTGTGCCCCATTTCTGTATGTTATGAGGACGTATCCACATTTTTTTATTTGTTAAATATGCCCATAAAAGTATTCAACCTGAAGAGCCAGCTTCAAGAGTGCTTCTAAAATTTGGAAATTAAACAAGTGTCTTCATCCACGATAATAAACACAAGGTAATTCAGATTCTGGTTACACTTGGAAGGTCTTTGGTATAGATGCAGAATAAGATGCTGGGCCAGACCGAAAGAGGCCTAGGAGTGAGAAAGGAAAGTGAGTCTGCAGATACCCTTTTATGTCACAACTTTGATAATCTCCTACTTCTTAGTTGAGTCCTCTCCTTTGTCACTCTGAGAGTTCTTAGTGAAACTTTGGGGTCATACCCCTGGCCTCCCTGAGAGCTACCTACAGGGTATTATTCAAGCCAGCTGCCTCTGCCTGCTCATTGCAGAAGACAGAGTGGTTGGTTGCATGTAGTCTAACTTTTTACTTTCCCGTGAAGAGCTTGAGTTCATTGGCACGAGGCTTAAGGTTTACTGTCTCGAAAACTGCAAGTTGCGGTGAAGAACTGCTGTATCCCCACCCTCCTTTAGCCACATATTTATCATCGGGTGCCCCTTTGCTGTGTTGTGGCCATGTCAAAAATAGAAGCTGTCCTGTTCCTTCTTGGCACTAACGTAGAAGCATCATGGAAAAAACAGAAAAATTTTGCTTTCTATCTGCTGTGTAGATTATTCATATTCAGTCATGATATTGAGTTGGACTCTTTCCTTCCATGTGGCAGACACAGGGTATTCCTTCTTTTTTCCTAGAAAATATAGCTTTCAATTAGCTATTGTCTTTTCCACCAAGGCGTTTGGCATTTGGCATCAAAACAAAATGGATGTTTTGATTTCACATCAAAAACATCTGTAGAGCTTTGAGAAATACTGATCTTGAGTCAGTAGGTCTGGGGCGATTCTGGAATCTGTTGTCCATAAAGTATGTGTGTCAGGAATCCCCTAGGACCACACACACAGATTCACTGATTCTCTAGGACTCAGGGGACTCAGCATGTAGTCCCACTCACAGCTGGGATGTATTACAAGCAACAAAGGGAAAAGGTGCATGGGGCAAAGTCTGAGAAAAAGCAGGCATGAGCTTCCAAGAGACTTCTCCCTGTGCAATCACCCAGGATGTGCCCAATTCCTCTGGCATGGAATTGTGGCAAATGTATGGGCTGTTCTCTACCAAGAAGCTCATTAGAGACTCCATGCCCAAGATTTTTATTGGGGACTGGTCACACAGGCAACCTCTGCTTAGCATGATACAAAATTCCAAACTCCCAGAAGGGAAGCAGGGTTCAGCATAAACCACATAGTTTGTACAGTGCAGGCACAGTGAGCCACCATCACCAATCAGGGAATAATGGGAACTCTCCCCAAATCCAAATTCCTATATGCCAGCTAAGGAGCAACCTTGGAAATAGACCTTTTAAAAGAGAATATCCTCAGCTCTGGTGTGTTAAACTTTTTCTATACAATATGTTAGCCAAGTTTATTTATTTTGAGAGAGAGCACAAGCACGGTGTGGGGGAAGGCGGAGAGAAGAGACAGAATTCCAAGCAGGCTCCATGCCATCAGCATGGATGCCGGATGTGGCACTCGAACTCACAAACCCTGAGACCATGACCTGAGCCGGAATCAAGAGTCAGATGCTTAACCAACTGTACCACCCAGGTGCCCCTGTTAGCCAAGTTTCTGTATTGAGTAGAAGGAGTCACTTCCAGATCAAAATGGAGATCCAGGTGATGAAGTATGAAATCCTATTCCTTAAGGATTTTAATAAAACTCGTGCCATGGGAAGCTGGCTGTACAGGCTGGATATGGACCACTTAACTCTCCAAGTCCACTTGGCTCTTGGCTCTAGTCTGGCTTAGAAAAGAAGAGATGGATCACAGAGACAGTGGATCAACACTCAGCTAGGTGCTCACTCACTTTTTATGTTCTGTTTCCCTTCCCACTTTTCCAAATGTGATTGTTTCTTTAATTTTTGGAAAGATACAACATGAATAAGACTGGATAATCAAAAAGCCGCTTTCACATCCAAGTCACCGAAAGCTGTGAGTCATGTGTTCCCCTCTATCCCCCACAGATCTCCAAAAAGAAACTATAATTTTGGAACTCAACCTCATGGGCCACCAGGAATATTTGTGGGTCACCCAGGAATATTCTTAGGCATACATTATTTGTTAGTAATACATGATATGACATTTTAATTTTCTGTGGCCAGAGGTGTCTCCTTGCATCTACAGCCTCCCAAGATTACTTGGCAGAATAGAGCCGTCTGCTTTCAGACCTGTTGATGGCAAAATTCAAAGAAGGGAGATGATTGTTTATTCTCAGGGGAAACTTCCAGATGGAGACTAGCAGTTTATCTGAGCATTTCATTATTCAACCACATTTCATTATTAAACTTGCACATTTTCTTCCTTCTAGACAATTAGACTTTCTTTTAAGTTCATTTCTATTTACTTTTTTTTTCAGTTCACTTATTCAGGTGAATAGTGGAACAGCATGTACCTTGTACAAAGCCCTCTTTGAATCTAATAATGACAATCATTATTCAGCATTGCTTTTCAAGATGTAAAAGCTCATTCTTCCTGGACCGGATTTTTTGTGATTTTAATCACTTCTGCCATTTTTCTTTGACTTTTCCCATTTCTCTACAACCCTGGTAAAGGTATGATGGCTGAAGTTTGACTCAACATTTTTCAACCCAAATATACTACAATCTTATGTATACATATCTAAATTCTCTGCAGAAATTATTGGAAATTATGTATATTTTATATTTTTAAATTATTCAAAAAAACATGAAACACATGTTCAAATGTTCTCTCCTTCCTTAAAGTCATTGGTACAATACATAAAGCACAGTGACCATATAATGGCATATAATTCCCTGTATGACTCCATGCAAAAAAATGTATATTAAGAACCAAGGGTCTTTGGTAATATATGTACTATGGACTGATCGAAATTAATTGTGGGCCAGCAGCTGAGAAGAATACTCTGTAAGAGTAATGTATAGCATGGAAGAAGGACCACATCTCAATCCTGGTTGTCTAACTCACCCTAACTATAGGATGTCCCAGAACATTCCTGGCACTGAAAGCCCTACTGTACTTTTCTCCTAATGGTACCCCATGTATTGCCTAATCATTGTCGCCTTGTAGTCTATTGTAATCTCTAGCTCTTTTGTGCTGTATTCAGGTCTCCATCTCTCCTTGTCTTTCATTGGAAATTAATTCTCTGTCATTTGCTATTGAATATCATATACTAACATATATATATTTTATATATTGAGCATATTGCTATTCCCCACATCAAGGTAATTGAAAACCGTATTTCCATGACTTAGAATTTTCTCAACCTTATATAGTTCCATGTCTTTGGAAAGTTGATATGGTTAGTCTCGGTATTTTCACCCAAGAAGTGTTTTGAACAAAGTGGGTGTTGGGAGTGATCTGGGTAGGTAGGATACATGGAGTGGATCTAAAATTTTAGGAGTTTTTACAAGAACTCCAATGCTGTATAGCCTACATAAATTTTAGAGTGGTACAAAATTCAAGAAGTTTCCCCAAAGTGTATTCTCAAACTTTAAAAATACCATCCAACAAAAAAGAAAAGTGAATTCCAAAACCACGAAGAAGGCTTAGGAGGGAATCTGGCATTTTCTGAGAATTGGATCTTTCACTATCACCAGGCTCAGCTATTTAACGTAAGGCAAGTGTTGTGGTAGAGTGATCTCAAAGAAATATCCACTGTGCTCCTAGTGTTTATCTTCCTGGGTAGGAAATAGTAGGGGTATGTGTATGTGTGTGTGTATATATGCGTGTGTGAATGTACTGTCTGTGTACTGTCTGCAGTGGGAGGAACATGAAGATGTTAAGAATGTGAACCCACTGAATTTGTATTATGATGTACACCTTTTCCAAATGGGATCTTATGATATGCATTCTACAGATGACCACCCGATTTGGTGGGTGGCTAATATGGTATGTTTATTTCACAGTTGCACATGTTACAGCTTTTAAAAAATATATGTAAGATCTAAATGGTGTTTCCGAGCAGATATTTCCTTTTAAGCTTTTTTTTAAAAAAATAGCAAATATGATTGAATCACACAACCATGTTCCACCTCTTTTAATTCCCTTGTTTTCATTAGAACATTATGTTAAAAGCTCACTAGACACTGAAATGTGAGAATTATCAAAAAGAGAAAAAGAACGAGAGCCTATGGTATAGGAGGTTATAAAAGAGAGAAGCCATGGTTTATTTCTGAAAGAAAAGGTAAAGGCATACATTAGAAAAGGCAGCTAGAGAATTAAAGATGGCAAGATTCTTTTTATGCAGGTTGAGGCTGAACTGAAGCCTTTAGCATGGCACACTGACATTTCAGGGACTAGAGACGCAAAAGAAACCCTTCCATGCTGTTCAGCCATCTTGGCCCCACCCTCATGGCACACTGACAAATCTCCGCTTATAATGCTGTTGGCTGAGCTTGACCAAGGAGCAAGGATGCACATAATGTGCTTCTTGTGTTAGAGTGAGAGTGGCTGGACCGGGAAAAGACAGCTCATCTGCAGCCTGCAGGTAGATTCTGGAACAAGTCCCGTTGTTACTCAAAAAGTTCAGGACTCTGGGCCAACATTCTCCTACTTGTGCAGGATATCTACTCAAAGTAGTCCAGCTAGAAGGATCAGGGTTCCGAGCAAGGCCAAGCTTGTTGTAAGCCACTTGTTTCTGGGTAATGCTGCTCATCATCTGATAAGCATCCTTCCTGGTCAATAGAGTATAGAGGTAAGTGCTCCTCCTGGAAGGACGCAGGAGATCTGCTGCTTGGAACATGGCCCTCAGTGTCAGAGTAGCAGATAGAAATGAACTCAAGTCTGCACATATTGATGGCAGCAGTTCATAGTAAGGCTACTTGGAATAAATTTTTTAAAAAAATATTCCATTTCCATCCCTGATGTGGGGAAAGCGCTTTAGCATTGTTGAGGACTGGTGTACGTATAATAGTAAAATGATAAGACATATCAAATGGGAGAGTAAAGCCCTAGAGCCCTTTCAGTTTGGATTCAGGGGAATCCATTATATCTTACAAACAAATTTACGTTTGAGATTGTTGATCCATTAATGTTTTCTTCATTTACATTTTACTTTTTAGTGGTAGAACTTATTGGAATTTGGGGACAGTTCTGCTGGGGTATGAAACACTGTATTAAAAACTCATCTTGGTATCGAGTTAGTGTGGTGACTTCCAGTGAATTGATTTAGGCCCACATTTCATTTTAATCAAAAACAAAAACTGGGAAGTGTTACTCCCTAAATAGGTAACAATGCATTTTATAAGCACTGCAGAGATTTAGCAAATAGCATGTATGATTTATTTAGAAACAACCCCTGGCACTTGAGGGTTACTCAATACATATAATAGTTTCCTTCTCATTCTTTTTTATATGAGGTAAATGCAGACCAGGGAGCACTGAGCAAATAGTCAACCCTGAGTAGGTTTGTAATCTTAAGCTCCATGGGGATGTCTTTGGTAAAGATAAAAAAGGAATGACTTGTTATTTCTATTACAAGACTCTATAATGCTAGGACTTCTCTACACAGCTTAAATAATGGGTAGGAGAATATTCTTTGAGGAGAAATTCTCAGATGTTATCTAGTCACCTGTAGCACTATTGGGTTAGCACGCACACTTGGCTTCGAATACTGTTTGAATCATTACTTTGTTCTTTTGAAAAACCATGGCATGCAAACAATTCAGCATATCTCAAAAATACATGTAGTATGCCCAGTAAAATACATTGGCTAGCATAAAAATCAAAGGAAATAGTAATTTGGAATATCGATCAACATTACTGGGGTTTTGAATTGTGAAATAATCAACAATCCTGCCCATCTTATCTCGGAAGACAAACTTGAACTTGTCACTGGTTTTCATGGTCAAGTCACTATAGTCAACATTATCACCAGAAATTTCAATGCTGGCAAAACTGATCTTCCGTTTAAAGCTGGAGATAGAGCTGTTGATGATGTTAGTGATATTGACTTCTTCCACTTCCTTCGCCGTCGCCTAGATCATAGACAACATGGTTAGCTTGAAAGATGCGCCTTAGCAAAATAAATAAGTAGGTATTTATAATTAGAAGTCTAAGTATCGAATAATTAGGTTTAATAGAAATTGTCATTGAGTGCCTCAGTAATTGGCTGGTAAGCCAGACTTGGCAGTCCTGTTATCCTGCTTATAGGCATCTATCCCTAGGTCCTCGGCTTGTATTAGGGGAAGAAAAACCATTGCCTTCTATTGATATGCAGAGCTGTGTGCTAAGTGCTCAAGCTTTGAAGTTAGCTGATCTGGGTTCAAATTCCATTCTGCCTCTCACTGTTATGAAATTTTAGTCATCTTAATCCCTTTAAAACTCAGTTTCCTTGCCTACAAAATGGTGATGATATTAATACTTACCTCATGAGATGGATGGGAAGATTAAATGGTATAAATTATGTAAAGCATTTAGTAGTTGTTTGATGAGTCCCATTCTGTCTCAGTGAGGAGCGATCAGTTATGAGAGATAACGGAAATCAGCAGTGTCTAAAAGTCTCTGCCACACAAACAGAAATAGTGATGCTTCCTACCATTCTAGGGAGGTATCCTCCAACATGCCTGGAATGGCATAGCATGTGGGGAGTGTAGAGAAGTCAGAGAGAGTGGAGTTTGGATCCTTGGCCAGGCTACTGACTAGCTGTGAGGTCTTGAATCTCACTTCTCTGAGGAGCAGATTCCTCACTAGTAAATTTGGAATAACAATGGCAGCCATCTAATAGGCTGTTGGGTGGAGCAAATGAGATGTTTAGCACATAGCCTCTACTTTGTAGTGAAGCTATTCTTATACACAGAGCATAATAAGGGCTTTCTGGTGTCTTCCATGAAGGATCTTAGTAATTCTCCAACCCCTTTTTGCCAATCTACCAAATTCAGATTTTTTTTGGGGGGGGGGCCTTAAGGAAGCTATAGAGAGTAAAATAAATGAAATCCATATTCTTCTTTGGCTGGGCGATAGGATCATTTGCCTTTGGTACTTGGGGAATATGACTGTGTGAATCATTACTCATAAGTCAAACATAAGGGAATAGGCAACTGCATGTCGGGCTGTTCTGATTCATTTCTGAGAGCCTTCCTAGGTTGTTAGGAGTGTTTTAAAGGATCTAATATTTGCCAAGGGCTTGTGACTGTGTCTGGCACATGTAAATGTTCAACTGATAATAATGATTGTTATTATTCTGAGAGCTGGACCACAGTGTTTCACTGCTAATTCATATAATGGCAGTCTTTCCCTGTTAGCAGAAAAACATGCTAATCGAGAAATTTGCTGCAATTTAATTTTTTCATACATTTTCAGTAAACCATTATTCGTATAATTTAAGAAAACAAAAATGCAACAAAATCCTTAAATAGTAAATACATATCAATATGAAACTGGTAAGCAGCTGATCATGTTTGGTTTGATAATGGGCTTTTCATGGATGCCTGTTCTTCTGATTGTGATTCCATGTTGCCTAAGGATAACAGTGATTTGCTGTGAGAAAATTAAACATGTTAATATCCCATTGTACTTGACAAAAAGAGCAGACTTTTTCAAAAGGTGTCATGACTTTTCTCCACCCGAACAGGGAGGAGAATCCCTGGGGACGGGAACCAGTCGGGGCCACCTGTACAGGCCAGCACATGGCAAGTGATGAATCATATACAAGGCCCTCAGAATCCTTACCCTATCTTTGGCTGCCATCTGCTGTAAGGAGATGTAGTGGGCAACTGCATACTCCAGTAGGGCCCCAAACACGAAGCTAAAGCAGATCCCCAGGTATACATCGATGGCCTTTATGAAGCAGTTGGTGTTGGGAAGAGAAGTGCGGGAGCCAATCATCAGCGTTGTCATGGACAGTACGGTGGTCACTCCTGGGAAGACAGGTAGGCGATGTTCCCACATCAGTGGCCAGTGAACCTTTTACCTTTACTTGGTGCACTGACACCATTCAGAACTTGGCAAGGGGGACAGGACTCAGAAATGGAAGAGCTCATTTTGAAAAATCTGCGATCGTCTAGAGCAGGGTTGATGTGTCCATTTTGAATGGAAAGGAGTGATATGGTCTTCTAAATGTTGCATCTTCTGTCTTCCCATTGGAGGGGGGTGTTCAGTACGTAAGATAACTGGCAATAGACCATCCCAATCATAATTCTCCCTTATCACTGTAAAACATGTTTAAAAATGCAGTACCTCTGTCTCTGTCTCTCTGTCTCTTTCTTTCTGTAAAAGAATCTTTCAAGAAACCAACTTCCGGAACTGCCCTGTGAATGTCAGTGGAAAAAAAAAAAAAAAGCCTGATAGGAGGTAAAAAAACAAAAAAGGACCTGTTACACCAGTTCTTAGAAATCTCCTGTGGGAGCTGCTTACCAATACAGGTTCGTGCAGGAACGGAATCGAGGGAAATCCAAAATGAAACCCAGGATAATACCACCAGGAAAGTGGAAGGAACATAGGTTTCCAAAATGAAATACAGGACATTCCTCCGAAGCTCAAATTGCAAGACCAGTCGTGTATAATTTCCTGATAGGGTAAATAAGAGATAGGAAATAATGTCTGCTCACCCAGTAGAGTGGTTTCCCTTCAGGACGTTTCACTTAGCTATTTTCACATTAAGTTATCTGTTATACACCAAAACCTAAGTAAGCATGAACTGTCATTACAATTTCAATAAAAGAAATTGCTGTTGTATAGAATGCGATTTATAGGGGTACTGGAACTCCCACCCATGATCCTTTTCTTTTCTTTTTTTTTTTTACAAATAGTTTATTGTCAAGTTGGTTTTCATATAACACCCAGTGCTCATCCCCACAAGTGCCCTCCTCCATGCCCATCACCCCCTCCCCCCCACATCCATCAGTCCTCAGTTTGTTCTCAGCATTCAAGAGTCTCTCATGGTTTGCCTCTCTCCCTCTCCTCCACTATTTCCCCCTTTCTTCTCCCCCATGGTCCTCCGTTAAGTTCCTCCAAATCCTCCTATACGTGCAAACATATGGTATTTGTCCTTCTCTGCCTGACTTATTTCGCTCAGCATAACACCCTCAAGGTCCATTCATGTTGCTACAAATGGCCAGATTTCATTCTTTCTCATCGCCATGTAGGATTCCAACCCATGATCCTTTTCTTGTGCCTTTCTCCATCACAGTGTTCCTGTAGCATTTTACCTGCTGGCTTCCTTAACATCTACCTCACTAGACTGGGAGCCCTTTGGGGGCCATGTCAGTACTGGGCATGTAGCAGGTATCAGCGCCAGGCCCAAACCCTACCACACTGCGGGGGTGTTCCCGGGCTGCACAGAGATAAAGTAGAGAAGAGGTGGTATTTTTGACTCAAAATGAAACCCAGTTATTTTGCTTTTGTATGACACATGTCCCCCAAATTACCTGTTTCCTGCTGCGATCTGGTGACTAAGGTGAAATACCGTTGTATGGTGTACTGAGCAAGACGCAAGTTTTCCAGCCCACGCACAGAGTCGTTCCCTCTCAGCCAGCTGAACTCCACATCGTTCCCATCGTAACCCCCTGGCAAGTCAAACAGTGCCCTGGTGAGTGTCGGGAGGCAACAGATTGAGCTTGTCTGGAAAATGCTACAATACGGGGACAACAGGAGTTTATCTTTCAGGAAAGTCTAGCAGCTCTGGAAGTCTTCTCAGCAACTTCACAATTGGTCTGCTCTTATTTCCATACTGGCTTAAATGCAAAAACAAAAACAGAAGACAAGAAATCTGCTGCTAGCCACTTTATTGATGTCTGTTAACATAGGCGTTTGATAAATCTCAAAGCAGTTTTACTAATATAGTCCATAATAGTAATAATAGCTACCTTTTATGAAACATTTATGGTAAGTCTTTTACACATTATGTCTCTAATGTTCTCACAGACTTGCAAGGTAAACATTTCTATATTTCTTCACTAAAAAAATTTTTTTTACGTTTTTTGAAATTGGGATGGATGTTAGAGTTGATACATACATACATATATATAAAGTAGAGCCTACATTTTCCCCTAAAATGTTATTCGATAAATGCTGTACCTTAGAATCGAGGAACTGTAATGTCTTGCCTATTTTATACATGAAAATTCTCAGATTCAGAGAGTTTGCTTAACTTTCTCAAGATAGCAGGGCAAGTTAAAAACAAACTCAGGAAAGTCTAAACCCAAAACCCATGGACAATGATGATGATGATGATGATGATGATGATGATGATATCTATTGTTTAGTGAGCAATGACATTTCTAAGTGCTTTACAACGTTACCATTTCATTTAATCCTCAAAATACCCCTTTGAGAAGATAGATGAGTGGTTAATAAGCACATGAAAAGAGGCTCCACGTCATTAGCCGTAAGGGGTAAGCAAATCAAAATCACAGTAAGATACCACTTCACACCCATAAGAATGGCTGTCATGAAAAAGACTGACAATAGCCAATGATGAGAACATGGAGAAGCTGGAACATCTTAGTGGAACATCCAACCACTTTGGAAAAGAGTTGGGCAGCTTCTTGAAAGCTCAAACATAAATCTACTATTTGATCCAGCATTCCACTCCTAAGCATCTGCCCAAGAGTAATCAAATCAGGTCCACAAAAAGTGTGTACACAAATGTTCACCGTGGCATTATTCTTAATAACTGCGGAGTGGAACCAAGCCAAAGGGACTTGCATTGCTTGTACTCTTTCATATGGAATAACGAGGAACAAAGCAATAAAAAGGAATGAAATACTGATCTATGCTCCAACATGTATGGGCCTCAAAAACATGCTAAGTGAAGGAAGCCAGATGCAAAAGACCACATGGTGCACTGATTGCATTTATATAAAATATCCAGAAAAAGCAGATCCATAGAGACAGAAAGTTGATTAGTGGTTAACTCGGGGTGGGGGTGGGGTGGCAGCAATGGGAGAGCCTATAAATGGGCTCTTTTTGTTTGATGGAAATGTTCAACAATGAAATGTGGCAATGGTTGCATAACTGGGCAGATTTGCCCAACATCTTTGAATTGCACACTTAAAAGGGCTGCATTTTGTGATATGTTCCTGTTACCTAAACAAGGCTGTTAAAAAATAACTCTCTGAGTCAGATAATAATATTTTTTCCTCCTTCACAGATGAGGAAACTGGGGTCTGGAGAGGTTAGTTCTACTCACCCAGATTCGCAGCTAGTGACAGGAAAAGCCCAGTGATTTTAGTACCTGCAATCTTTTATTTTTTATTTTTAATGTTTATTTATTGGAGGTGGGGAGGGGCAGAGAGAGGGAGACACAGACTCTGAAGCAGGCTTGAGCTGTATGTATGGCTGTGCTCATCTCTGAGCTGTTAGCCCAGACCCCAATGTTGGGCTGGAACCTGCGAACCATGAGATCATGACCTGAGCCGAAGTTGGACGCTTAACCAACTGAGCCACCCAAGCACCCCAGTACCTGCAGTCTTAAACATGGAACTGTACTCCCTTCATTTTCCTAGGCTACCGAGAAGAGGGATGCCAGTATTGGGACTCGCATTTTGTTAAGTCTTAGCTTGTAGTATCCACTTGCTTAACAATGGTTATCTTCCCTCCACAGGGCAGAGAAGTGGTCATGGGCTCTTAGAGAATTTCCAGGTAAAAATGGTCTGTGGGCTTTCTCTTAGAAGCACTCCCAAATATACTGAAGTTAGCTGTCCAAATATGCCTAGGAGTCCAAAGAAACACAGAAATAGCTAAAAATAAAAAGTGGCTCATACAAGCTTCTACCTGGGCACTTTACCTTTACAAGTATTAAAATGCTCACAATCATGGCATTATCACTGCTCTGGTGGGATGGTAGCAGTTCTTTTCTGGGGATGGTGTTCAGGAAAAAAAAACCTCGGTGAGGTTTCTGTACCCAAACAACTGCTAATAAACACTCAGTGAAAGCTTCCTCTGTTCACTGGGGATGGTATTTGGGCAAGCAGAGCGCTGGAGTTTCCAGGAGAATCTCACTCCAGGGATTTGAGATGAGCACAGCCATACATGGAGGGCAATTACTTTTTCCATGTGGGGTTGAAAATGAGTTCTCTTTTTGATATCCTCAAGTTTTATTCTTCCCCCAAATAGCTGTATTGCTTTAAGTAGGTTTTGCATGCATTTAATCAATAAGGTAATTAATCTGCCTGTCTGAGTCTTTAATTAAATGTCTACCTCTGAAAAATGACTGCTGCTTCATAATGGTTGTGCTTCTTGGATGTGGACCACGTGTGTCCTCATGTAAGAACTGCTCACTGATTGCCAGTGCTTGACTGTGGTGTTTCCACCTCACACGAGCCATCCCTTGATGCCTCGATAACTCCTCTCTGAGCCATTCTTTTCCCAGGGCATCTGTCACAGATACCACTTTCCCAAGTTTGGTGGACATTTCAGAACAAAGGAGATTACTCAACAATGCCATTTGACACACATCAACTTAGAATAAATGCTCATTCTTCATCATAAGTCCTCAGACTGCAGTTTGGATGCCCATTATGGGCATCACTGCATTAAAGTACACACAGCCCAAACAACTTCTTTTCAAAGTTGGAAGCAGGTGGAATGAATGCCAGTGGTTTCTTGGCACACTTAGCCTTTTTAACCTCTGCTGTGTTCTTTCTGGGCTTCTGGTGCCTTCTCAGATTCTGATTCCCACTCCTTATCCAATTGACTCCCATTTCCTCGGCTGTCCTGTCTACTCTAAGGCGGAAATATTTAGTGTTGGTGCACAGTGGCCCTCTCCAAAGGCACAGTGGCCCTCTCCAAAGGCTGTTCTATTGTAAGGTTTGTTGCTGAAAGGTCTCTAAATCTCTCTGGATAAACACTCCGAAGGGCTGAATCAATTGGAATCAACACCAAGAAAAGAAAGGCCATTGCGTATAGGTCTCTCTCCAGGAATAAGCTGATCTAAGCCACCCAGGAAAATCATCTCAGGGGTCTGCAGGATATATACTCACAGCTTTCCAGTTGCAATTTGCATGTCTGTGTGTCCATGGGGTATTTGGACAGGTCCATGTTACATGCAACAGTCGTTGTGATTCTAGGAAAGGAAAAATGGGTTCAAAAGGAGTGTTGTGAGGGAAAGCACGCATTCCCTGTTAAGGGCAGCTCCAAGAGCACTTTCACCTTGACCCTTACAGTGGACATGTGACTTGGAGCCTGCACTCAAAACATTCCTGAGCTTTTCTGTGCTAAGTGACACCTTTGAGATGTGGTAAAAGCTGGGGCACAGCACTGAGGAAGCTGGAATGTTAGCAATGAAGGGCAAATATGCGATATCTTGCAGAACAGAATCACTCAGTGGCTTGAGGTGCGTTTGCATCCAGTTTTAAAATTTAATCTTCGTGACAAACCCACGAGGAGCTAGAACAGAGATTCCAACACTACCATCACCTTTTGACACAGATTAGGGCTTGCCTTGGCTCACACAGCTCTTAGTGCCAAGCTGGGGCTGGATCCCAGGTCCTCTGTGCAGTTCTCAAGGACCCTGCCTCCTGGAGGGGATCAGCATTTGCAGAGGAAGTGGAGGATGATGGAGGGTCCCAGGCACTGTGGCTCTTAGGGACATTCAATTAAGCCTCAATAAAGCCCTCACAGTGGAGATTTCAAGTTGCCCACCATTATCTCCCTTTTTCTTCAGGGTCACATGTTTTTATTAAGCACCGTTACTGAGCACTGTCCTGGGTTCTTGGGGAAAGTGAAATGATGCATTCATGGTGCCCACCTTGAGGAAGCTCCCACTCTCTTAAGGGAGACAGAGTAAGAGCAGTTACTATTTACTGAGCGCTTACCCTGAGCCAGTCCCCAGGCAAAGTGCTTCACGTGCATTATCCCTTTGAATTTGTACTATAGCTTTATGAGGTAGGAAAAATCATTCTGCTTTTGCTGCTGAAGAAACCAAGTTCAGAGAGTCCAGCAACTTGCCTAAGGTCACACAGTAGGGACAGAACGGGGACTCACCTCCAAATGGGTCTGATTCTAGAGCCAGGCTGTTAAATGTTGTCCATAATTTGTAATCATTGCACAGGACAGATTACGTTATGTGCAAAATACAGACAGACACATCCATGCACACGCACGTACACACACGGGAAGAATTAGTGTTGACTGGAGCTGGAGGTCAAGGGAGAGGTCTAGTTTAGCTTCTTGAAAGAAGGGTTGGGATTGTGGCTGTTTTTTGCATAATTCAGTGTAGCTGAGGAATGTCAGATGAGCAATCCAAAAATTCAGTTTATTGGTTATCTCAGTCTTTGTTTCCTAACAGCAGCTTCCTGCTTGGGATTGAAGAGTATTGGGCTCCTGACCTTCTCCCCAAGGACTGTGGGAATATAAGGTTTACACAGTCCCTGACAGGAGCCTCTGCCTGTGGGCTGCCCCTTGCAGCACCTAGGGAACACCTTCCCTATTCTAGCCAACCAGCTTCTTGATGAACTTCCACTGGGTGGAAGGGGCTTTTAGCCTCGGGGATTTGGAGAAGAGACCAAGGGAGGCCATGGCTGCAGATGACAGAGGCCTTGGGGCACTGCCCTTTGACTCTCTGTACAAAAGTGACAGACTGAGTCGAGATGCATCCTGCAGCAACTGTAGCTCCACTGGGTCCCATGAAAGGGAAAATGTTTACATTTCCTCCTGCTGTTCCCCCTATTCTCTTGCTAACTTCCATTTACTTTTTAAGACTCAGCTCAGAGTTCTGTCTCTAATATCACTGCAAACACTAACCTATTCCCTACTTCCCTGGGATTCCCAACTTCCTTTCCATATCCACCTGCGTCAGGACCATGTCTCATTCAGCTCTGTATTCTTGGTGTCCGGAGCCAGGCCTGGCCCAGAGCAATCATTCGGTAGTTGCTTATTGAGCCAAACTGAACTGGGGGACTGGGGGGGGGGGGTTTAGTTTTAGGGCCAAGAATCTAGGAAGGCAGGGGCATGAGAAAGGTGGGACATTGGGGTAATTCTCTGAGAGCTGGTCAGGAGTACCCAGGATATATTTATGCGTTCTCTTCCAGCCATTTCCTTCCAGCCCCTTCAGTTACCTGAGAGCATACAGGACCGTGCCATTGGAGAAGAGGCGGATGAGCCTGTTTCCCACAGTGACGTCATGGAGGAAGGACTTCTTGGACTCCACAATGTAAGTGTCTGGTACCCAGAGGAACTCCACGAGGCGAGCATCCAGAGTGAAGCTCTTGTTGCCTTCAAATACCAGCCGCTGGTCTGTCCAGCGCTGTCTGAGGTATATGGTGGCTGTGTAGTCCTGAGGGGGGGAAACCAGGTAGTGGAAATGGATTGGGGGGCGAAAGACTTTGAAAATGGAAGGAAAGTGGTCAAGTCTTACTCCCCTCCCCACCTCCACTTAGCTCAAGAGCACATCCTATACTAGACATTGGTGAACGAAGTCTTATTCATGAGGGAGCAGCCTGTTAGCAATAAGAGAACAAAGCATCTTATCTCTTCTAGACAATCACTCTCACAGCCAAAGGGGAGCCCCATAGGAGCATGTTTAGGGCCTTAACTTACTCACCTTCTATCACAAAAGCCCCAACAATCTGTTGAAGGTTTTGGGGAGCTAAGTGCTTAGGTTGTCCAGGATTTACCCAGAATGCACAGTGGCAACCTGCTTCTTGTGTCAGCCTGTCTTTACTGAGAGGACGGCGGAAAGAAGTCATGCGATTGTTGGTTTTCACCAGCTCAGCTTAGCTTCCACCCTGGGAAGTTCGGTGTGATATTCAGGCTTCCCTGCTGCCCTTTGATTCTCTCTCCAGTTTTCCTCCCTCACCAAAAGTACCCACTCTCCTCCCTCGTTTCTTCCCTCCTGGCCTTTGAATCCACTTTCCTTCCTTTTCAGAAGATCTGTTTTGCAAGAATCTTCCACTGTCCTGAGTTTTGGGATGGGTCTCCAGCCTCTGCCATTCCAAGTGCACGGGGGCTGTGAGTCTCTGTTTTGTTTTTTGAGTAGCTAGAAGGTGTATCCCCATAAAACACAAGGAGAAGGTCTCCTCAGGGGGAAGGTGAAGGGGCCGCACTTACCATGTTACTCTCTGAAATACTAGAAATACTTGCAATGTCCAGAGTCAGTGCTATTTGAACTGGTTCTCCTGAGAATGAAGAAAAAAAAAAAAACCAGAAGGACTTACATAGAAACACAAAACACACTACGTTAGTACAATGTGTTAAAAATTATAACATTACAAAAGTAACATTCACTATTGGAAAATTTTAACCACTCTAGAGTATGTAGAGCAAAAGGTGAATTTCTATCCTCCCCCTGTCGGGAGGAACCATTGTGTAGAATGGGGAAAAAAGTATGAAAAATGTTTGTATAAAAAAGGTACAAATATATAAATAGCTTAGTGTGTAAGAGAGACCACACTATGTTCATTAGTGCAGATTTTAAAGGATGTGGTTGTATTTGCTACTTCTTACTTGGAGGATTTTTTCCCTCGGGGACAGATTATTTAGAAACGTAGTAAGAGATTTGGCGATTTGCACAGAGATCTTCATTTTTTCCTCCCCTCAACTAAGTAAATTTACCACAAGATGGCATTCAAGACTGCTCATGGCTGAGCTCTTGCTCACCTCCTGATGCTCTGCTACTCTTTCTTTACCCTCCAAAAAGCCTAAACTATTTAGAATTCCAGAACCTTCCCTGTGCGATCTGGTATACAGATATTGGGCTGCAAGCCGAACTTCTGAGAGTGCCAGTCTCAGCTCGAGAGACCAAGGCCTCAGAGCCACCATTCTCGAAGCCAGGCCCGGGCAGTGTACGCCTGCTGACTGGAGACGTGGAAGAAAGAGCAGGAGTGAGAGATGTCGGTTTGCAGCTGGGAAAAGTTACCGACCCTTTCAGAGCTGCAGAGTTCTCACCCACAAGCAGGGAGAATGCTAATGACAGTGTAGGGCCGGGGAGAGGGCTGAAGGAGACTCGGCGTGTGGCAGCTTCTCTGCAGGACAGTGGCAAGGGGGACACACGTGAAGCACCTGCCCAGCCAGATGTCCGGGAGGCACTCACTAAGTTATCTGTACGAGGCTCCCAGGATCGTGTCCGTCACAGAATAGAGGTTCAATAAATGGCATTTGCCTACCCGCCTTCTCCTCCTTAATCCTCGCTAATTCTGGAAAAAGAACAACTGTTCTCACCAAGTTAATAGCTACGACAGCATTCACTTGCAATAAATAGCTAGGGGTGTGTCAGGGGACTGCAACACCGCATTAACCAGGAAAAAGGGAGGTGGAACTCACAGAAGCGCTTAAAACCGTCTAAGTGGTAGGAATCAGACAAAGCGACCTACTTATTCACAGAAGGAAACCAAGTCATAGACTATAGGTGGGAATTTGGAAATGGAGTTTTAGAACGAATGCAGTTAAAAATAATTAAGCAAATGCTTGGCGTTAATACTTGGTGGAAGAGTGGGAGATCTTTGAGGACAGACTGTGGAAGGTGCTGAAGGACTATGGTGCTAGGTGGCTTTCTGCCCCTCAAGGCAGAAATCGAGCTTGGATTTCTCCAGGGTGTTTGAATCCCATGCCCATCGCTTCATAGCTGTGTGACCTTGAGCAAATTGCTAAGCCTTTTTGTGCTACAGCTTCTCGCCTATAAAATAGAGCTACTAGTGCCTACTACTACGGGTTGGTTTGGGAAAGTTACAGGCTCTATTTTAAGTGCCTGGAGCATAGGCGCAGTGGGGCAGCGTTATTTGCTCTCCCTGAGGAACATGGAGAACAGAAAACACAGGAAAGTTCCACCCCACTGTACTTTCTGTTTACTTTATTTCTAATTAGTCTAGTCCCCACTTTGCCTCAGTTGGCATCTTTATGGACCAGAACTTGCTTTCTTCCCCTTGAGTTATAAAAGTAAGCTGTGCCACCAGAGGGCAGCTTCCTCCTAGGAAAGAGGTCAAAGCCAGTTCCTGGACAGTGTTCTTAGGGCTTGTTTACAAACCTGTGCTCTGTCTACCTCAGTCCCTGAAAAACCCTATGGAGGTCTTTTCTCTTAAGGACCTCAGGGACCTAGAACTGGGTGGACAGACATTACAGAAAACATGGCCACCCCACGGAACTCCAGACTGCCACATAAATGTAGGTTCCTTTAGGAGACAGATTGCCAAGGTGTTGGGGCTTGTGCCTTCCCCTCTTTTTGACTAAGGACTGCTTACCCCCTTTTCACCCCAGGTGGATCTGGGCCTCACACTCCTTGGGTCCACCCCAGGTTCATTGCCCAAGAATCTTGCCTCTTGTGGACCTACGAGCAGGCAACAAGAAGGGCAGTATCCGGGCCTAATCGTTTGGGGTTTGGGAGGCAGAGACACTGGACCTAACCAGTGTGTACAGACTCACATTCTTGTCATTAGTGTTCTTCTGGGCCTGGAAAGACTAGGGGAGGTTGAAGCCTGCCTAGGTTTATTAACGTAAGGACCTCAAATCTTAATTGTGTGGCCGTGAAAATGGTCTCTCTGATCTCCAGCGGAGATGGGTGTAGTTGGCCCAGCTGCTGTGCTCTGAAACCTATCCGTGCGTTGCTCGGAGGCCATGCTTCTCGAAGGCAACACCCCATCAGGGACTGAGTGAGGCAGGGATACACACGCACACCGTTCCTGGGAGGCATGGAGATAGGAGACTCCTCTGTTGGGAAATTTGGCTCAAGGACTCCCTGGGGCCTTTCCACACACACGTAGAACTGTACTGTAGTCTACACCTCTGTCCAACCTTCCCTCCCGCCCTCTCTCCTTCCCCCGGGGTCAGCTTCCCTCTCTTTCCACCCCACATTCTGTCATAGATATCGCCCCAATAAATATTTGTCACGGATAATTCCCTTTTGGTGTTGGCTCCCCCGTGGACTAACCC
Source organism: Hyaena hyaena (assembly GCF_003009895.1). Classification (NCBI taxonomy): domain Eukaryota; kingdom Metazoa; phylum Chordata; class Mammalia; order Carnivora; family Hyaenidae; genus Hyaena; species Hyaena hyaena. Next base: position 1,229,761 of record NW_024080734.1, on the reverse strand, counting down.
CCTAGTCCTGGATCTGACCAGAGAATTTTGTCGTGTGAGGGGAGGAGCAGGCAGGAAAGGGGATTAGAATAGACTGCATCCTGATGATGCTGCAGGCGCCATGCTTCCTGTTCACACACTTCATCTCAATCAGTCCTCTCTGTGAGGCAGAAGATGTGTCCCCACTCTACAGAGAGGGGACTTAGAAAGCTGAGGTGCTTGGCAAGCAGTAAAGCCAGGAGCCAAATGGAGGTTTGTTCAACCCCAAACTTCTTTCCAGCACTTTCTGCTCTGCGTAAGGAGACATGAGAGACCACTGAGAGACTGAGACTCTGTGAGGAGGTATGTGATTGGTCTCATTCCCTCCCTCCTAGCCTCATTCCATCAGGAAGTACTAACTGACCTCTGGCTATATGCCAAGCACTGAGCTGCTGCTGGGGTTAGTGAGGTAAATAAAGCAGGACTCCCTCAAGCAGCTGCAGCCTAAAGCTGAGACAGGTGTAAAACCAGCGGCAATGATGGTATTGCCAGACAATGGCTAGGATTTGGAAGTATGTTCAAAGTAAGGTATGAAGAATGGGGACAAGGCCTAGAGGAATCAGGGCTGGCTTCTCAGAGGAGGAAGACTTCAGTCAGAGATATGAAGAAAATTGGCATTTTGCCAGGGAGGGGATTTGGAAGAAGCTGTTCTCAGCAGATAAACAGTCTCAGCACAGGCAGGAGACCAGGGAGGCCAAGGAGGTGAGGGACTGTTTGGGGCACACTGCTGGCAGCAGGGCATAGCGGGAGAAGTTGGGGCAGGTGAGACTGGCAGACAGAAAGAGGCTGGGCTGGGAAGGCCCTGGTGTGCCATGTAAAGGGCCCTGGGCTCTATGCTGAGGATGCTGGGACATAGGCAGGTGTTCTGAGCAGGCAGAGGACCCAGGCAGGTCATCAAGGTGCCACAGTTGGGGGTTAGCCGTGAGTGACCAGGCTGGAGGCAGGAAGACTAGATGGCGTGGTCCTTAAATAATGACACTGGAAGTAGAGGTAGAAGGAAGACAGTGTATAAGAGGTCATCAGAGGCTCTAGTAACCTCCTCTGCTGGGAAGAGGATTTCTGCAGGTGGAGAGGCAAAGTACGCTCTTCAAAATAGTGTGACAATCACTGGCTGTCCTCATCTACCATTGCTAATCCTTGACAGGGTGCAGACCAGAAAATGAAGTCAACTAAAATCTCCCGAATCCCTTCTCTGCATACTGTCTCTGTTCTCCTTCTTTTGAATTGATGTCCTGGACAGAAAGGATGACCTACCGCCAAAGCTGGGCCTGAGAAATTTATTATATCCTGCTGTGAGGTTCTCAAAGCCAGGCAGGGAGAGCTTATCACTTCTGCTGACCTCAGTGTTGAACTGATTCCCCTGGACACACATCCTGGAAAAGAAAATGGGTGCTGTTTATTGTGGATAAGCATGTATGCACATAAACTTGAGCTTGTGTTTGCACGTATGTCTGTGTGTTGGGCCCAGGAACCAATGGTGACTTTCCCAGAGAGAAATCTCTAATTTTCAGCTGCTGAATTAATGTGTCCTTATCTCATTCCGTTTTATTACCCATTTGCCATACCTCAGAATGTTGAGGTAATCTGGGAACCCCTCCAAGTGTCTTTAGGAAAAAACACAAGTGGGGGTGCCTGAGTGGTTTAGTTGGTTAAGCGCCTGACTCTTGATGTTGGCTCAGGTCATGATCTCACAGTTCGTGAAATCTAGCCCCACATTGGGCTCTGCACTAACAGCACAGAACCTGCTTTGGATTCTCTGTCTCTCTTTCTCTCTCTTTCCCCCCCTCCCTCTCTCATGAGCACATGCTCTCTCTCTCTCCCAAAATAAATAAACATTAAAAAAAGAAAAAAGAAAAAACACAATAGTTCATCCACGTATGACCATTTTGGAGGCTTGAATAAGTGGCAGGAAGTGTGTTGTCTTGTGTGTTAGCAAGGTGGATGTTCTAGGCTTTGCCTTGCCATTGGTAGGAAGGAAGACCTGCCACCTTCCTACTTCAAGTACCTGCTCAAAGCAATTCAGACCAAGGTCACAGTCAGCAAACTCACCTTGGAGTGAAGAGACTCAGACATACAAAGGTCAAATGGAGACTGTATTTCATGTTGACGGGGCACTCGAGCAGAGAGGGGCCAAAGTAGGAATCACCTGGGGAAACAGATGGGCAAGGTGGGAGAGGTGACCCAGAGGGCTCCCCTCCCCCAAGCCCAGCTCCATCCTGTGGGTCATCAGCTGCAGCAGTTTTTCATCAAGTGTGGGGAGCACATGTTATCACTCCACACCATTTGGTTATCACTCCTGGGATATGACTTCATTTTGGAAGCGCATATGTTAAATCCAACCCAAATAAAGGCTGACACCTCATTTAGAGAGTGGCTCACCAGCCCCAGAAATGCAGCCAGTCCATTCTGGGCTGCATATTTGGAAAGCTCCAAGACTATGCCTTACCCTCTCCTTATCCTGACTTCGCCAGGAAGGACACCCCCAACTATGCACTCACCCCAACCGTGCCATTTATCCGAGGGTCTAAGTTTATTAAGCAGGTCACGTAGACAGGAAATGAAAACTTCCCAATAATAAACGGAACACACAAATAAACTTCCCAAGCACCATCCACGTGCAAGGAAAACATTAGACACTTTCCCACAGATCTTGTCACGTCATGTCACGGCGCCTTTGTGAGGTGGGTAGGTTAATCCCAAGCCGGGATGAGGACACAGAGGCTCACAGAAAGGTCACTGTGCTAGTGAACGTCAGAGGAGCCTTTGAGTCCAGGGCTGGCAGCCTCGCACCACGTGGTATTATTGGCTGCTCTCCCAGCCTCCCAGACCCGCTCCCTGGGCGCTCCTAGGCCGTCCAGCTGGTTGGGTGAGCATCGTGTATGCGTGAGGACCGTCAGGGAAGGCATGGCCCAGGGGCCTGGCCTCCTCAGGCTTGGGAGCTATTGTCAGATGTTCCTCTGAGTAGAGCAGCTGGGAGCCAGGCAGGTGAGCCTGTGACCTGTCATGCTGGCGACAGCAGAGCGGGGGTTCTCGGGTGCGGCTCCGGCCGTGTGCCTAGGCAGGCAGTCCCGGGGTGGCTCCTCCCCTCCTCTGGGGCAGCCTGCGTCAACCAGGCTACTTTCAAGAGCCGCTCTGGGGCTGAGGGTATGACTCGGCCATTCATTAACTAATAATATTTTACTTCCAAAATGAATACATGCTCGTTGTGGAAATGAGAAAAGATCGACATGTAGAGAGTTGAAAGTTGAAGTCCCAATGGTGTGTCATGTAGCCTCATCAGTTTAACAAACATACCACTCTGGTGGGGGATGTGAGAGTGGGGAAGGCTGTGCGTGGGGTGGGGGTGAGGGGCTCAGTTTTGTTATGAACCCCAAATTTCTCTAAAATATAGTCTATTTAAAAAGTCTCTTTCGGGGCGCCTGGGTGGCTTAGTCGGTTAAGCGTCCGACTTTCGCTTAGGTCATGATCTCGCGGTTCGTGGGTTCGAGCCCCGCGTCGGGCTCTGTGCTGACTGCCAGCTCAGAGCCTGGAGCCTATTTCGGAGTCTGTGTCTCCCTCTCTCTCTGACCCTCCCCTGCTCGCGCTGTCTCTCTCTCTCTCCTAGAAATAAATAAAAATATTTAAAAAAAAAAATAAAATAAAAAGTCTCTTTCTCGCTTCCCTCTAGACTCACACCTCAGAGACAATCAATTGTCTCTTAACAGTTGTTTTATCTGGAAATATGAATAAAACAGTTAAAAGGTAAAATTGGGGTGATGGCATGCACTTTTTCACTGCTTACTTTTTTTGCTTCATAATGATAGCAAACATTTATTATATACTCCATGCGTGCTTGTACTCTGCTAAGAATCTCGGAAATTCTTATAACTCATTGAAGTCATTACTACCATTCTCCTCATTTTCCCAAACCAAACAGCTGAGGCCTAGAGAGGACAAGAAGCAGCCCCAAGGTTGTGTAGCAAGTAAGGGGCAGACCTGAATCCACGCACGCTGACCCAGTCACTTTTAACTGCTACAGCATGACACACTGCTCTTTTCCAATGTCAGAGACAGATCTGCTTCATTCTTCCTAATGGCTCAGAGTATGACATAAGATCAGTACACCAACATTTATAGGACACATGTGCTGCTTATGGTACTAAGTTATTTCCGCATTTTTTTTACTGCTACAAAACCAGTAATGAACATCTTTGCACATGCGTAAGCTCCTGGAACTCTGCACTCTTTCATATTTCTCTACCTCAGCCCCTTCCTTCTCACTCATCTTTTGATAAATCGACATTATCAATACACCAATGATCCTACTCAAACTTTCTTCCTTTAGTTTATCTTCCCAGTCCCTGTCCATTCCCCTGTCGCCAACATCAAGTTTAACAGGGTCCGTGGAGTGGCTCCCATGCCCTCCATCCCTTCATTCAATTTTCCAAAGCCTTACCAAGCTCCTTCTGGCAATCAGACATGTAAGAGGTATCCACCAGAGTTCCTGTCTAGTGAGAGAGAGGGTGGATAAGCAGTGACATGACACAGTGTTCCCTGTGACTGTTCTATAATAGGGGCCGAGGCAAAGGATACATGGTGTGCAAAGGAAGCGAGTGACCAGCTCCATTGGCAGAGGGTGGGGCAGTGCCAGGATGGAAGTCATAGAGAAGGCCATTAGATTCTTGAAGAATGTGTTCACATTTGCCAGGTGACCAAAGGAAGGTGGGGCCCTCCAGAGGCCGGGCAAGGATATGGAGGCTTGCCCACCAACACTTTCCTACCCACTTATGCTCAGGCTCTGCCCTCTAGCCCATGGCCATCTGTCACTTCTTCCTAGTCTAGTCTGAATTAGCTTCTTTCTCATTTTGGGGTATTCCTAAATTCTTCTCCCCATATGAAACTGAACTTTATCAGGCAAGTTGGGGAATGATCTAGCTTCAACTCTAAGACCCCTATTGAATCGTGTTTTCCCTGTGCCCAGCCCTGCGTTAGGAAGTGAGAATGTTTGAGCCTTGGGCTTCTGAATCTGCCCCAAGGAATCTCATGTCCTGAAAAGCTTTGCCCACACCAGACCTGGAAATGTGATTCCATCTGACCCTACTTATCTTGTCAGGTTGGTGATCATGACTCATTTTATTAAAGAGGAAAAGAGAAGGAGAGAAACCCCTCTAGATGCTCCCAGGTGCTATAGGTGCTGTGCCTGGTGCTTAATCGCATTTAATTCTCATGACCATCTGACCCAGTAGGTGTTAATTTCTAGAGTTGAATCTCAGATTGGTGAAGGGATTTGGTCAAGGCCACATAGGAGTTAAATGCCATGACTTGAATCTAGGTCTTCTTCCAAAACCCTGTTCTTTGCACTGCATTTGGAAAGAGGGCCCCAGCTCCCAAACTAAACTAGATTCCACTTGACTCTGGTACTTCTTGCACCACATCCATCTCTGGGGTAGAGTGCTGCATTCGCAGTGTGTCCCAAATGGCAACCGTGCTGGTGCCTTTACCTCTCACATGGCAAAGGAGCCAATCATCAAGTGATGACTTGTGTATCCACCTGCCTGAATGAAGGTTACGGCCACCAAGGCTGATACAGATGCTGGGAATGGCGTTTGGCAGAGCCATCCACTGAGCAGCCAGAGGGCAGGGCGCCGAGGGTTATCCCCAAAGCCACAGGGGCCCCGGAGATTCCCACTGTATCTAGCCCTTCTCACCTTGGGAAGCATGGTATTCAGGATGTTCCCAGAGGCTCTTGAGCAGGGCACCTCTGAACTCTTCCCCTACTCTAAGGGGCTTTCTGCCAAGATCCCTCCTCTACTTGTAGAAAAGAGCTTGAGCTTTGGGTTGAAAACACCTGAGTCATTTAATCTTTCAAAGTCTGGGCTTTCCTATCTGACAAACGGCAGCAGAAAGCACTCAATAAATATTAGTTTTCATTCTCCTCTCCCTTCTGCCTCTGTGGGGCTTCATTGATCCCACCTTGACCATGAGAACCCAAAGCTCAATCTCTTCCTATACCCCCTGCTGCCACCCGTGGCGTGAGCTGTCTATGGTGTCCTCTTGAGGGCACTCATTTTGGCATCACCCCCAGAAGGACAGGGTCACACACAGGGCTCCAGGGTCACCTATGTGGAAGATGGCAGCTTTCTCTGGATTGGCTCTGAGCAGAGGTAATTGCAATACGTGCAGGTTTCTGTTCCTGTTCCCAGAATCCCCACCACGCAGACAGGGAGCCCCAAACGTATCATGCCCTAGCCTCCTTCTCACGCAGGCACGGCTCCCTGACTTCTGTCACTTCAGCGCAGACAGAATCATGTGTTGGGGAGCAGGAGTGGAGCCCAAGTTAGGCTGAGGTGAGGAAAGGCATATTGCCTTGGGCCCTCCTTAAGACAATCACAGCAGATGAAGTTGTGTGGTGGGGGCCCGGCCCACAGGACGGTGAGCAAGGGGGGGCCTGTGGCTCTAGGGTCAGGCAGGATGGGGTGTCCTCTTGGCTCTGCCGCTGGCTCTGAGACTGTTACTTCTCCCTGAGGTTTAGTTGCCTCCACTGTGAAATGGGATAGTAATCAGTAGTTCTTCAGATAACGGTGAATAGGTGCTTAGCAAGTTCTAGGCCTCGGCCCCTCCCCACACTCCCAGCACGGCTTGTATCTGAATCTCCTTCCCTCGCCTCCCTCCAAGTACTGGAAAGACCAGCAATTCTCTTACCAGCTAGCTGCGGAGGCTCTGTTATGGCAGATCCTTCAGGCCTTCCGGCTGGACATTCAGGCAGGACATGGTCTTCTGGGTCCCCGAGAGCTTCCTCATCCTCAGCCCTGACTCCTTGGATGCAGGCACACGGCCACTCGGCCACTCTCGGATGGAGTGGCGCTCTCCATGGGTGAGACAGAGCTGCGGGACTGGCTAGGCAGGTGAGTGGGCGGGGCCTCCCGCAGCCCCTCCCCCGGGTGGAGCTCTGACCTGGTCCTGGAAGTCTCTGGGAATCACCCAGCTCCTGCTATGGCCACAGGCTGCCAGGAGTTTGGTTCTGAGTTGGTGTCTCAGCTGAGCTCCTGGACCCCAGCCAGAAAAGAATCTTGAGATCAAAGACCCATGAAAGGCAAATACAGTGGGTGACCGCACCCAGCATGCCTGAAAGATGAGTCCCAGGTTCTAAATTTTGAGGACACCTCTATCCTGGTGTCATGGAGCAGGAGTTAGCAGCATGTATGACCCTAGGCAAGCCACTTTACCTCCCTAGCCCTCAGCTTCCCATCCTGAAGATAGGACTTAACCATTTCTAAAATTCTGATTCCTTGTGCATTTTAAGAGCACCTTTGGAACCAACAGAAAGCCTAGTCTATGTCAAAGGAGACTTGCAGATCTGAGGTCATCATGCTTTCAAGGCTGGGAAGTTTCAAAAAGAGACCTAGGGGCGCAGGGAATGGAAGATAGGAGGCCAAGCAAGCAACCCAGAAAGGGGTGGGAGGGACTGGCTAGATTTCTCGATCTCTCCTCCTTCACCATCTCTGTCCCTCACCCAGAGGGTTCTTTAATTCCCTGTGAAGTCCCTTTAGGAGCGGCCATCTTCCATAGTCCGTCAAACCTCCTAACACAACTGCTTCAACAGTGTGCATGCAGCCCTGAGTTCTCCCTGTCACCATAGCTAGTGGCCCCGAAACTTACTCCTGGCTCCAGCCCCATGGGAAGGCACAAGGGATTCCCTAGAGGTTTGGCTTTGCACCCTGAGAGTGCCAGGAGCTGGGAGTCCGTCTGACGGAGGGGCCCTGGAGAGAGCAGAGGCTGTGGCAAAAAGCCCTGAGGCCCTCCTGCCTTCCTGACACCATGGCCAAGTTCCTGTCCAGACCCCTGCTGGTCTTGGAGGTGACAAGGTGCTGAGACAGGAGAGAGGTAGGAGAGGGAGCAAATGAAGCTACCATGAGTACAAGGAGTTAGGACGGAGTGGGTGGGCATCGGCGTGCAAGGCCCCATAGAAGCCCCGGGCTCCAAACCTGTTTGCTTAGTGTGCCCCGGAGCCTGGCCTGCCTTGCGGACATTTCTGTGGGCCTGAAGAGAAAGCTCTTTGATCTCTCCCGAGAGGCCTCACTCTCACCTGGGAACCTTGAAGGCGGCTGAAACAGGAACGGCTGAGGAGCTGGTTTCAGGTTCTCCATGAATGGAAAGTGGTTTGTGGCTTTTCTCAGAGTTTCCAAGATGTTCCCACATAGAACAAAAGGCTCACAGGTAACAAAGACAATTCAGAGCCGGGGTTGGCGGTGGGAGTGGGGAGTCCTGTGACTCAGGAACAGTGAGACTTAGATGAAAGGACACGGGCTGGCTGGGTGGCTTCTGGCAAGTTACTTAAGCCTCTGTGGGCCTCAGTTTCCATTTCTGACAAACAGAGAGGATGGTGTCTCTCAGAGTTGTTGAAGAATTCAGCACTGACAGGTGGGAGGGCATATCTGAAGCTACCTGGCAGGTCGTACCTGGCACATTGTAGGGACTCCCTAAATTGCTCTTATCTTGATGTTAGTATCTTCTCAGGTTTGTACTTCTCTGTCCAACCCTCCATCCCAGTATCTATCTCTGTCTATCATGAATTTATCATAATTCTCATCACTATCATTAATTTGTCATCTATTATCTATCTGCTATCCATTTATCCTGAGTTCAGACTTCCCAATCAGATTGTTAGTGCTTTCATTGTGTGCGTCTGTATTATCCTTCCGTGTGGGGATCCAGTAAATATGTTAACAGACTGATTATACCTGGGGTCTGAGCAAGCCAAACCTCAAGTTACCAAAGTTGCCATGATAAGGGGTTTTATCTCCCAGTTTCAAACAATGATTCAATCTCGTGACAGCTTCTTAAATTTCTTTCAGAGCGACTGAAGGAATAAATGCGCAGAGTAGGGAGCTCCCATGGAAGCCAAGTCCTGCTCCCAATGGCCTTGGCCTTGCTCCTTGGATCCAGACCCCCCAGCAGCCTCTCACCATCCGGGCCACCTCTAGTCTCAGGAGACCTGAGGTCAGTGGTATTTTAGGATGTTCAGCTATGCGGGCACACTGCCCATAAGTTACTCATGCCGGTGTTCGCCTCCTACACCACCTAGCTACACACCCTCCTAGAATGTGTCCCAGAAAAACAAAGTCCGGAGTGAGGGAATGTGCCTTGCCTGGTACATCAATCACTGTGCACACAAGATACCAAAAGATCTTAATAATGCCATCCGTTTATATGGTGCTTTGCAGTTTTCAGAGCCTTCACATGTGCCCGTGCCTTGTCTTCTATGAGCTGCATTATAATCTTGTGAAGCAAGCAGGGTTCATTCCTTTATTTTCATTTTGCAGATGAGAAAGCTGTGCCCAGGGTCACATGGCTGCTAAGTATGGACTGGAACCCAGGTCTTAGGATTTTGATGTCTGTTCAGTGATTTGGGGTGGGGGCAGGGGAGAACAGAGGAATAGAGTTCAAGTGAAGCAGGGGACAGAGCCAGCCTTCGAATCTTCCTCGGGCCTGGGAGGCCATGCTGGACCAAGGCCACAAGGCACCTGAGCTTCCCAGGAAATGCTGCCTGTCAGACTGAATACCCCACCAACCTGCCGGCCCAGCTGGAAACTCTAGACATCCTGGATCTCCTTATTCCTTGCCCCCCTCCCCCATCAACACTTGATGGATCCCCACCCCAGATACCTTCTCATTTATCTTGTCTGCATCTCCTCACGTCAGAAACTGGTATCTCCCAAAAGAGGCCTGTAGGCCTCAGGCCCTGTGCAAGATGAGCCTCTGAAGTGTGGCCAGAAAGTATTAGAATTTCTAGAACTTCAAGCAATGGGAAAGACAATGCATTTTCTAGTAGTTACTATGTGATGGGTACTGGCCACTCCCTGCTCTGTCAGTCAGGCCGTCTGAGGTCACGTCCCAAGGTCACATACTGACCAACCTGGCCACACTGGCCTGAGACAGAGCAGGGGCTCTCAACTTGGAGGGATTGGCACTCACGCCTCTGCTTTCTGTGCAACTTGACCTTCTGCAGCACTGGTTGGCCAGGTTAAATGAATTTATGATTTGTTTTCACTAAATAAACCCTGAAGATATAGACACATGGCTTAAAAACGAGTCCCGCCGGAAGAAACTACTTTGAGAAGATAGCATTAATAATGCAAACAGAGGCAAACAGCAAGAAAATGTAGCATTGATGCTTGGCCTACCTAATGCCCAACCTAATTAAACATCTTCCAAATGAAGAGTTTGAGTGGTTTTCAAACTCTTCTGGTTAAAAACATAAAACACACAAGAACAACCGATGGACATCAAGAGAAGATGGAAACTTACTAGCTGGATTCAAACAAAAGCCTTTGTGTAATTGGTGAGGAAGACTGAAACATTAATATTTTAGTGAGCACAGCCAATGAAACACTTTTTTCATTTGGATGTCTGTACCTTACTGAGGTATCTTTTTTCAGTTCTGAAAGCAATAAGAATCAAGCATCAAAGCAATTTGCACTTAAAACCGGATCTTCTAAATACTGAACTGCAAAATGTTAATATGAAGATAGCACAAATATAATAAAACATCAATCCCATCGCACTCACTAAAAACATTAGCATTCGTAATAATTCCTTTCAGTGAAAAGGTTTTTTGGTATCATTAACAAAAGGAAAGCCTTAAAAGTAGTGTCATTTTATCCTGGGCTCATTCACTTAAATTCTTCTTTCTATGTCTTAACTGTGGTATTGTGATTTATCATATGAAATATGTATTTGATCTCTGTCTTTGTTACTGGCCCAGAGCTAAAGCCCTTGTGATTTTCCCCTCGATGAGAGTGATAGCTATGTCTTTCGTTATGCGAATGTGGTGACTTTTGGAATGCACTTGGGTCACCTAAGGGTGGGGGCTGGTGGCCAGAGGAAGCCACCAGGTGATTTGTACCTTTCAGTCTCACCCACTATTTCCAGGGAGGCCAGAGGGGCTGGAGGGTGAATCAACCACCATAAGCTAATGACTCAATCATGTTTAAGTAATGAAGCCACCATAAAATCTCAACAGGACAGGGTTCAGAAAGTTTCTGCGCTGGTGAACACATGGAGGTACCAGGAAAGTGGTGGGCACTGAGAGGGCATGGGAGCTCTGTGCCCTTCCCCATATCTTGCCTTGTGCATCACTTCTGTTCCTGAGCTACATCCTTTATAATAAACCAGTAATCTAGTAAGCAAAATATTTCTGAGTTCTGTGGGCAAATTAATCGAGCCCAAGCTCGTTAGAATCAAGGTCATTAGTCTCTGATCTACATGCTGGTTGGTCAGAGCACAGGTGACAGATAACCTGCACTTGTGATTGGCATCTGAAGTTGGGGGTGGGGCAGTCTGGTGGGACTGAGCCCTTAACCTGTTGGATCTGATTGATGCTCCCTCAGGGGAGATAGTGTCAGAATTGAGTTGGATTATAGGACATCTAGCTGATGTCAAAGAATTGCTTGTTGGTGTGAGGGAAAACCCCATACTTTGGAATTGAGTATGGAATCATTATTTACACCCATACTGTATTAGGTATGAGACATGAGACATGTGTGTGATTTCTAAGTATATTGAGGGTATACAGTCAAGAACATAGGGGGAAAGTTGGGCCAGGCCATTGAGGAAGTTCCTGGCTATTCTTTCATCTTCCAATTATAGTTTGTCTACCACATATCACCAGACCAATCTTCATAAAAATGCACAGGGAACCAAATTCCTACTCTGATTTCTTCTTTCTGTTGAACCCCCTCTCCTTGAAAGAGGGGCAGCCCTAAATGCCTCCTGGGGCTGGGCAGCTGACTTGATGGAAGAAGAGGGTTGAATGTAAGGCATGGTGAGAGCAGCAGGAAGCAGGAGCGTTCTTTGCCTTAAAATATTCCAATTTAAAAATTTTAAATCCTGGACAGGCAAGAGAAGACCCTGACATGGCCTGGATGGAATTTGTGGGCTGGCATCTGAAAACCCCCGAGGAGGTCAAGGCTGATCTTGGAAAATGCTCTCCATGTCTCCAGACATATTTCTTGCTGCTTGCTCCCAAATGGATTCTACACTGGGGTCATTGCTAATTGGTGCTGATCTTGGCCCTATACTAGTCCCCCTTCCTGGCCATGTAAGCCCCAGATGAACATGCCTAGTTCTAATGCCACCTTCTCTGTGGAGCAACTTGACTTCTCTTTCCCAGAGCTGTCCTCACACATTGCTCTTACTCTTATTGGGTTTTGCTGCCTCCACCTGGGTGCTCCCTGATTTCAAGTGTTTTGTCTTATTAATCAGCACATCCCCTGGTCTTATTCATCAGGTCAATCCCTTGGTATTGACCAAGGTCAGTGCCCAGGTCATATGGTGGGTGAGTCTGCTGAGCCAATGAATGGATGCAAACAATGGTGCCGATATGCTGGGTAATCACAGTGCATTATTAACTCTAGTGTTTGCTTCTAATTTCTAATAATAATAAGCACATGCCCTTCTCCTTTCACCCCTCCACCCTCTCAGTGCAGCTCCCTCAGCTCCAGGGCATACACTTTTGGACTTTATGTGCTTAATGGACAGGAAGTAAAAGAAATGGCAAGTGGTGAAAGTTTCTTTCTCAGCCATGCGTCTGCAGTGGAGCCAAAGCCATGCTGCGGGTCTCACAGCCCGGTCTGCCCATATGTGCCTGTGTCAGCTTCACCAGGGGTGCTTATTAAAGATGCACATTCCTGGGACGCCTGGGTAGCTCAGTTGGTGGAGTATCCAGCTCTTGATTTCGGCTCAGGTCATGATCCCAGGGCTGTTGGATCAGCCCTGTGTTGGGCTCTGCGCTGAGTGTGGAGCCTGCTTGGGATTCTCTCTCTCCTTCTGCTCCTTCCCCCGTTTGTTCTCACTCTCTCTAGATGAAAATTTTTTGAAAGATGCTCATTCCTGGGTCCCTCTCCTGACTTACTGAATTGGAATCTCAAGAAGTATGGCCTAGGAATATGAATTTTAATAAGATTCCCCAGGTAATTCTTGCTGGTTCTAACATTTGAGGACTGTTGCTGTAGGGCAGAGGTGCCATTTCATTCACTCAGTGATGCAGTGAATTCACAGTTCTGGATACCTACCCCTTCAGAGGTGCTAAGTTCAGTGGAACACTGCTGACTCATACCTGGTCCTTCCTTTTTTTGAAGCTCGGAGTTTGGAAGTGCAGACAGACAATAAATAAGAAACATATTTAACTACAACTTGTGATAAGAGCTCTTGGGTGGCTGGGTGGCTCAGTCGGTTAAGTGTCTGACTTCGGGTTCAGGTCATGATCTCATGGTTCATGAGCTCGAGCCCGCATCAGGCTCTCTGCTGTCAGCTTGGAGCCTGTTTCAGATCCTCTGTCCCCACCTCTCTCTGTAGCTCCCCTCACCCTCAAAAATAAATAAACATTTTAAAAAAGATCTCTTAAGTAAATAAGCAGACTATCCCAACAGGGATTATAGAGAGGGCTGGCCAACTTAGAGTGACCCTAGAATGTCCCTTTGAGATGGGAAATTGAAGCTGATCCCCAGAGGATGGGAAGGAGTTGGCCATGTGTCAGGAAGGCAAGGGAGGTAGAAGGGGGCCAGGGGACACCTGCGGGTGAGCCACCTGGTTTAGGGGAAGGAGTCCTGAGGGGGAGGAGAAGCTGAGGGCTGGCCCCGCGCCTCTCCAGGAGCGTTGCCCTCTCAAACACTTAGAAGCTGTCATGTCTACAGTAACATAAACCCCGGCTTAGACTTTGACCTTTCATGTCTCCTGGGGTTCAGCCAGACTTCCACAGTCTGCGAATTCCAGAAGCCAGGGAGGTTTCACTCATTCCCTCCAAGCCTGGCTGCTTTGTTCTTTTTCTCTCAACCTCTTCTTTTGAGCTGCTCTCACTGGAACCTTTAGAAGGCTGCCAGAGCTGTGTTGAAGTATTACAGACCTCAGCGCTCACTCCCAAGCCACAAACACAATCACTGGCACTGTTGGCCATCGGGCAGGTGGAGAGAGGTGGGCTGGACTGCTGGGAAGCCGTGTGTCATGAGGACAGACCATCCACGCCCCTGCTGTGTACCCTGAAAAACCATTCCCAGGAAGGTGGCTGGAGGAAAGGTTTGTTGCAGACAGTGTGTGCCAGGCTAGCAACGGAGCTTCAGTGGGGCCAGGAGAGGGCAAGCTCTCTCACCAAACCTCTGCTGTCACTTTCGTGTAAAAGATCATGTGGGCACATCCAGCCTTACCATATTCCCTGTACTCAAAACACAAAACCAAACTCAAAACAAACCCTTATGTCACTGCCAGCGAGTCAGGCTATAGACGATACCTTAATTTGTTGAAATGTTTCACTGGTCAGTTTCCAGGGGTCCTTGGAGGTTACCTATGCTTCTTCGCCCAGGGTGACCTCTCACTGCTTTGAAGAGGTCCAGTGGAATCAAAATTATTATCACGGGAAGGCACTTGAGCACCTGAAATCTCTTACCTGCCTAAAAGCACTGCTTCATAAAGAATTCAAAATTGTCGCAAAGCCCTTCCCCCAGAACAGCTAGGAAATATTGATTCTTATCACCCCAGATAAGAAGCCTCCACTTCACACCTGAATAAGCATGGTCACAAAAAGTGTCATATCTCCCATTTATTCTCCTCAGGGCTCATTTCTCTTTCCAGAAAGTCATTTGTTTTCCAGTAAATGCTCTCTCTCCCCACCCCCCACTTCTAAGAGGCCACTTTTTTTTTCTAGAAGTGTCCTTCACCCCACCCCTTCCTTTATTAAAATGGCATATAAGCCCAATTCTAACTGCCTCTTTGAGTCACATTCCTTTGTGAACTCCTGTATAAATGTAAATAAAAATCTGTTTTTTCTCTTGTTAATCTGTCTTTTGTCCCTTTAATTCCCTGGCCCCCAAACACCTTCGCAAGAGGATGCAGGAGAAGTTTTTTCTCCCCAGCAGCTCCTTCTCATTTACCAAGTTGCCCTTGCCTACCCAGGATTCCTGGCCTCTTCCTCAGACCAGGAGTCCCTCTGGATGAGAGGGGCCGAGGGTCTGTTTACCACAGGGAAATGAGAAGACTGTGGTGAGGCCATCAGAGCCCAGGGAGCTGGGGCTGGTTTGAGGTGAGCAATTTCAGTTTACGTGACAGAGCTGAACAGAGCACAAGCATTGGAGTCAAAAAGTGGGTTCTGATACCTCGGCTCTGATAATTCCTGCTCTGTGATCTTGGTATATCACCTAATCATCTTGAACTTCAGTTTTTCATCTGTACAACAGGGATAATAATACCTACTCTGTGGCATCAGCACAGGTAGTATACCTTGCATTATGCAGGACACACAGGTGGTGCTTAATAAATATCTTTTATCCGTGATTTCAGACCCAGTGGCCAGTTGCACGCTCCCGGGTAGCATTTTGTGTTACAAGATGCTGACATGACACGCCGGCACCAGAAAGCTGCTGGCCCCAAGGCATTAGGGACAGCTTACACAGAAGGGATCCTTGCAGTACCCGGATGGCAGGGTTCTGCAGTGCCATCAGCCCACCAGGGGGCTCCGGAGCCCTGGAAGACAGACTGTCACAGGTGTGGGTTCACTTCACTGATCTTCAGAGCGGCTCATCGCCACCCTCAGGGCCAACCCGTGTGTGAGCCGCCTGCTGCCACAGCTAAGTTTTCTATTCTTTAAGAAAGTTAGGTTAGGGCGCCGGGGTGGCTTAGTTGGTTAAGTGTCCAATTCTTGGTTTTGGCACAGGTCATGATCTCATGGTTTGTGGGTTCGAACCCTGCATTGAGCCCTGCACTACTGGTGCAGAGCATGCTTGGGATTTTCTCTCTCTTCCTCTCTCTCTCTCCCTCTCTCTCTCTCAAAAATAAACTTAAAAAAAAGTTAGGATAGAATTTGAGAGCCTATCATGCGTCAGATGCTCTTCTAGGTGTTGGGGACACATCTGTGAACAAAACAGGCAGTTTCTGCTTTCCAGAAACATACATTCTAGTGAGGAGATGCAAACAAAATAAATAAATGCATATCACGTAGATGCTGAGTCAGGTAGAGATAAGCATTATGAAGAATTATAAAGCTAAAGGGACGGGGAATGGTAGGCGTTCAGTTTCAGATGGGGTGGCCATGGAAAGCCTGCCTGAGGCAGCGACATTAGAGGGAGGCCCAAAGGAAGGGATGCTGTCCCATTCTGGCTTCCCTCCTCTAGACCCATTCTCGGTCAACAGTCTTTCTCAAAGTCTCCTCCTATCAGGTGACTTCCCTGCTTAAAGATCCTTCAGTGGTGTTTTTTCTAAGCGAAGCCCTTTGGGCATGGCATTCAAAGCCTTCAGGGATTGGCCACAAAGATACTCACCTTCCATCTCTCCTTCACTCTACAATTATCAATCCACATGGAACCACTTACAGTTCTCCAAGTCTTTCTCTCTCTCTCTTTCTCTTTCTCTCTCACTCTCTCCCCTTCACCTCCTTCTCCTCTCCCACCCAGCTTTGCACATGCTGTTCCCTGCCAGGAACATCCTTTGCCCTCTTAGTATCCCTCGAGCCAATCCCAGCAGATCCCGTGGAGTACGTCTTGTCCCCACTAGGTTTACCCCCTTCCTCTCTGCTGACTGCTACACCACAGCGCCTGCACTCACGTGTCCAGTGCACCAGACACCATAGAGAACATGGTCTGTACCTTGCCTGCCCTTATGCCAGGTGATGAGCTTCTAGGGAAATTAGCGGCATCCATTTTTAATGCTCAGCATAGGACTGGACATAGCACTTAGGTGCTGAATGAATTAATGAATAAGGAAAAGAATCCATTCTATTCATTCTCCACCACTTTATTATTTTTTTTAATGTTTATTTATTTTTGAGAGACAGAGAGAGTGAACATGAGCAGGGACGGGCAGAGAGAGAGGGAGACACAGAATCCGAAGCAGGCTCCAGGCTCTGAGCTGTCAGCACAGAGCCCGACGTGGGGCTCAAACTCATGGACCGTGAGATCATGACCTGAGCTGAAGTCGGACGCTTATCCAACTGAGCCACCCAGGTGCCCCGATTCTCCACCACTTTAGTGAGCCGTTTCCAGCATGGCATGTTTTTTCTTTTTTTTGTTTGTTTTTTTTTTACAAATAGTTTATTGTCAAATTAGTTTCCACATAACACCCAGTGCTCATCCCCACAAGTGCCCTCCTCCATGCCCATCCCCCTCTCCCCCCCACATCCATCAGTCCTCAGTTTTTGTCAGCATTCAAGAGTCTCTCATGGTTTGCCTCTCTCCCTTTCCCCCACCATTTCCGCCCTTCTTCTCCCCCTTGTTCCTCAATTAAGTTCCTCCTAATCCTCCTATACGTGCAAACATATGATATTTGTCCTTCTCTGCCTGACTTATTTCGCTCAGCATAACACCCTCAAGGTCCATCCATGTTGCTACACATGGCCAGATTTCATTCTTTCTCATTGCAGCATGGCATGTCTTATGTAAGAGACTACACCCAGTCCCTTTATCCTAAGCAGTGCCCTTTTTCTCCCCACTGCCTGCGTAGGAGTCCTTTCCACTGTTGCCCCCACATTCTCCCATTTCGCGCTGTCTCCTTCTTGACTCACCTCTGCAGGCCTGTGTCTCCAGCTGTGGGTCTGGGGCCGAGACCTGCACATCTGTAGACCTGCTCCACTCCACTTTTTTTAAGTTTATTCATTTTTGAGAGAGAGAAATAGAGAGAGAGAGAGAAAGCGTGCGCACACGCAAGTGGGGGAGGGGCAGGGAGAGAGGGAGAGAGAGAGAATCCAAAGCAGGCTCCACACTGTCAGTGCAGAGCCCAATGCAGGCCTTGAACTCATTAACCTTGAGATCATGACCTGAGCCAAAGTCAGATGCGTAATTGACTGAGCCACCCAGGTGCCCCCCAAAAATTTTGTTTTTAAATAAAAAATACAAATTTCCATTAGACTTGTTCCCTGAGGTCTTCCTATCAACTTTCCTTATTTCTTTCCTTCACCATCTCCCTGCCTCCTTGAGGAGGCAGAGTCTCAGGGTTGTCACTACCCTATTTTGCAGACGGCTCCTCGCAGGGGCCCCCAGGACTTCCTGCTGGAGTGGGGTCCTAACCGGGGGCAGCGGACCTCACCCCTAGGCTCTCTCAAAACTGGCCCGCCCAAGGTCCGCTGCAAAACCAAACCTGCTTGGGTGGGAGGAGGCTTCCATTCTTCACAGGCCACAGATTCCAGGGCTTTCTGAGGCCGGACAACCATTCCTCTCTCAGGAGAGAGGCAGGAGCTAGCCCAGCGTCCATCATGGTCCCGCCTCCACAGTGGCTGCTTCCAAATCCTCCTTCCCGAACACCCACACCCCCTGGTCTGCCTTGCTGCCACCCCCATGATGGGACATGTGCCCTGTTTCTCACTTGGCGCTCAACATTCGATACGGATTCGAAAGTGGTTATGAGGTGCCTCTCATGTTCCAGGTACAACATAGACACGGCCCTTGCCCTTACGAGCTTCCGGGCCAGCAAATGCCTTCTGAAAAGGGACACATAGGAAACATTTTCAACTGTGCAGGCCTTGTGGTCTCTCACAGCTACTCCACTCTGCTATTGTAATTCAGATAGGTCTCGACAATCCATCCACACATGCTCGTGGCTGTGTTCCAATAACACTATATATAAAACGGAGGCAGTGGGCAGGATCAGGCCCATAAGCCATGGTTTGCCGGCTGTGATTCTTCTACATTTTAGCACTGCTCCGTCACTGTGCTGTCTAAACACTGCAATTCTGTCAGACTCCAGCACGTGAGAACTGAGAAGTACCTGAGTCCTCAACAAAACAAAGTAACACGAGGGGTGCCTGGGTGGCTCAGTCGGTTAAGCATCTGACTTCGGCTCAGGTCATGATCTCATGGTTCGTGGGTTCGAGCCCCACATCGGGTTCTGTGCAGGCAGCTCAGAGCCTGGAGCCTGCTTCAGAGTCTGTGCCTCCCTCTCTCTCTGCCCTTCCCCCTGCTCTTGCTCTGTCTCTCAAAAACAAATAAACAAAAATCCCCAAACCACAACGTAACATGAAACCTTAGGAAAGTATACTTGATGGATAAAAACTAACATGGTATCGAGTCCCGCCAAAAATGGAGACTGGAGGTTTGAGTGGTAGAAGTGAAGGCAATGGGACATGCGAAAAGTGCGGCCAGATTCTGTCTGAGATGAGAAGTGGGCTTCAGCGAAGGTTACAGAAGAGGTGACACCCCAGGGCATCTCAAAGGGCGAGTAGATATCAGAGGCAGGAAAGTGTGAGTACAGGCAGGGGGCCTGGTACCGTGGCTCAGTGCGGCAAGGGCAGGGTGGGCAAGTAGGTAGGGTGCCTGGTGGCCGTCCTGGGGTGCCATATTCCAGAGTTTGGACTTTGTTTTACGGGAGCAGTGAAGCGACACGATCAAATCTGTAATGTAGAAGAATCACTCTGGCAGCTGTCTCGTGGAAAGGTTGCAGTTGGAGAAACGAAAGGCCAGGGGCCCCACTCAAGAACCAGAGGAGTGCCGATGCGGGCCTCAACTGAAGAGGTTGGCCTGGGCCTGTCTCTTCCAGATGTAAAAGGATGGGGGTCAAATGAGATGATCTCTAAGGCTTGTTTGCTTTGCTCAGGGTCCCGAGGAGGACTCATCTTCCCTGGGATGGGGATGAAGCAGGGGCGCTCAAGGTACTGGCTGGGGAGGACACAAAGTGCCGTAGAGGCAGGTTAGAGGAGCACCATGATTCTAGTGGGCAGTACAGAGACATAAAAATGCCTGGGACACCAGTCTCCAGGATGGTTACAGGGTGGCTAGAAGACACTGAACGCTTTCCAGTGGACAGAATGAGGCCCGTGAGACCCGCCTCCCGTCCCTGAGACACTGAGCCAGTGGCTGGGAGCCTGGTCACCATTCTGAAGGGTTGACAAGCCGGCGTGTGGCAGGCACAGCCATCCCCTGGCATCATCAGACCCCTACTCCGGCTCTCAGCCGCACCATCCCCTGCCTGGTGCATGCAGGTTCTGTCTAACTGCTTCCACCCTGGCAGCCGTGTTTCATATCACGGTGTTCACCGCTCTCCACCCCCGCCTCTCCACCCCACTGCCCTGCTCCTCTCTCTCCTCTATATCGTAGCTCTTTCTACCATCCTCCATAGCCCAGTCATTTACTGTGTTTATTGCCTATTTTCCATTGGTCTCTTCACTACAGAATGAAAGCTCCCCCTCGGCAGGCGTCTTCATCTGTTTTGTTCCCTGATGTTGTCCAGGGCCTGGCACATAGTAGGAAGACAGATTTGCTGAATGAGCCCTAGGACATCAATACTGTTGTCCCCTTAGGGTTCCTGTCCTAGGAAACTCAGAGCCAAAGAGCCGGAATGCCAGCGAGTGGCTGGCTGCCAAGCCCGCGTCCCCTCCACCAGGCCTGGCTGAGCCCTGAGCTGAAGTGGGCTGTGTGAGAATGTCTCACCTCCTGGGTCACACTGCCCCTTCCTCGATTGGGCTCCCTCAGCCCATGGGCAACCCTCAGGGTCCTGTTCAACATTCTCCTCCCCCTGACTGAAGAAGGATACCCTTTTATTAAGGAGATCTGCCCTAGTCAGAGCCTTGAACAAGAAGTTCCTTTGGGGATGTGGTAGTCGATTGTGCTGAATTTTCTCCTGCTCAAGGGGGTAGATGTTAGAGACACTTGACTTAGGGTCATGGAGAGAGTAGAGGCAGGTGGAAGACAAGGGGTGCGATTTGGCAGAGAGGTGAGGCTCACAAGGAGCAGCTAATTCTGGGGGTGCCTCAAAGACCAGACCTCCGAGGTTAGAGAAGTCAACCCAGCCCATTTTAGCCACAGGCCCCGGCCTGTTCCCACCCTCGCTCCTTGAGTATTATACCTGTGTCACTCCACGCTCAGTCTGAGGACACGATGTGGTTTTCTAATCCCTCCAACATGCATGTGTTTTGTAAACATCCATGCAGCCAGTTCAGGTGTGGCTGTGGCTATGGCCTTGCCAGACCTCTTCCTGGGCCACCCAAGAAATACCACCCTCTTGCTACTGCCATTTCACCAAAAGGCTAGGCACCAACCTGGAACGCCAATGAGGTGCTGAGGTCTCCAGGAAGGACCCTCTGCTGTGGCACCAAACTGGCTCCATCCTTTCTGCTTCTTCCCTTCTTTGTTCTGCTGTCACCATGCCCCAAACATACCACGTTTGCTCACGCCTCCCTGTCGCCACACACCCCGTTGCCTCTTCCTGGACCACCTGCCCTGCTGTCCCACCCACTGAACTGCTCCTCATTCTTCCAGACTCAGTGCTGGCCTCTCCGGGAGGTCTTCCTGCTTGCTGACCCTCCACACACACACACACACACACAAACACACATATACTGTACACAGATGCATACATACACACCTTCCATATACACACACATGCACACACAAAGATATACATGCACATACACCACACACCCTATTCACACATGGACATTCATATCTATGCCCTTAATAGATACAAAGATATCCATAATCTCCTTCCCCTACATATATACACACGCATATTGTCTTCCAAATACCCCCACTCACATACAAACGTACCCCCACCTTCCCCACACACGCTCACACACTCCCAGTGCCCTCTGTGCTGTCCTCTGACACACACAGCAGCTAGCCACTCCTTCTCCTTGCTCGGTAGCATGCTGGGCATGGCTCTTTTAGCAGGCCCCATCCTGGGCTGTGGCTGTCCATTTCCTGTTCTCACTTCTCAACCAAGAGCTTTGTCTGGCCAGTGGGAAGGTCATTTCAGAGGATACTTTAAGGCAAAAACAGAGGTGCCCAGGCAAGATGATTTACTAGAAATATTTTGGCTCAACCTGTCCTCGGGTGAAAGGAACACTGAATGAATTTGGATCAATGAGTGAAAGTATCTCTCATCCTCAAAGGTCATCTTTATGAGGTTGCCAACATGCTCACTAATTCAAATCCCTACTTCTCCCTTTGGAGTCTTTCGAGAGCGTCCACCAATCCTCTTGCCTGTTTTCTCCCATCTACTACCCATGGCCACAGCCCTCTTTCTAAAATGCAATTCTGGTCATGTCACTCTCTGCCTCAAAAGCTATCAATGGCTCCCTATTGCCTCTAGAAAGGTTCTACATTCCATATTAATCCATTCCACGCCCCCAGTGGTCTCTCACAAATGACTTCCCTAACCTTCCTCCCACAACAAGCTCACTTTCAACATGATGTACCCTGTGTCCCAGCCACACCAATCATGTTCTGCCTTTTCTGCACACCACGATTCTGCTTTTGCTGCCACCTTCACCTGGGATACCCTTCCTTGCCCATTTCCCCCTCTTGAAAGCTGACATCTGTTAAGACCTCAAATGCGTTTTCTTTCCAAGAACCTCCAAGTTGGACTGAATCTCTGTCTCAGAGCACTCGGCCCCTGTAATGTAGCAAAGTGCAAGAGTTTACTGATTGCATGTTTATCTCTTGAAAGCTCTTTGAAGTCAGGAACTGTGTGTTATTAATTGTTGTGGCTCTGGAATTAAAGGGTTTCCTACCGGCTCTTGTAGGGACTACTGATGCTGGCAGAAGAAGGTATGGGCTCCATGACGGCTGGAAACCCTCTGCAGCCACATGCATGGGGCTTGGTGTCGTGGTCTGCTGGGAGCCGACCCAGGGATGACACTGAGGTTTTCTGGAGAGCAGGTTCCAATGGCTGGGGAAGCCCACTCCAGCTGATGCCATTTCATTTTCCCATTTGTGAGGACCAGGCAGCCTCTTTCCTTTCTAAGCCTCTTCCTCTTCTGTCTGACTTCCATCTCTGGCTGTTCTCCAGGGGAAATTTGTATCTGTAATGGTGGAATAATTAGCTCCCAATCCTGGCATGCATTAACCTTGAATTGATGGTGTCAGCTAATGAGAGAGAGGGAGCAGGACGGCTCAGGCATTAGGGCGCCTCTAACTGAACTCCTTTCTCTAGGGCCTGGCTTGAGCTGAGCCACAGCTAAGCAGCACACGTTTTCACTCCCAAGAAACAGAGATCATTAAAGGTTGGCCCATGCTCTGTGTCCAAATTTGGTGCTCCGTCAAATCTCCCCACCCATAAACAAACAAACAACAAATTAATTAAACAGTGTATTTCTTCCCACAAAGATACCTTTACCTGTGGACTTCTGGTTGTCTTGGCAACAGGGAAACACGAGTCATAACCCTTGCTTAGTAACCGTGTGAACCTGGACAAGCCGCTTGGCTCATTTTGAGTCTGTTATCCATAAAATGGAGATAATTATAGTATCTACATCATAGGATTGCTGTATGGATTAAGTGACCTAATATATGTAGGTGCTCAATTATAGGGCTGCATTCAGTAATGGTGGCTGTTATGATTCTTATTTGGTGCGGGTGAGCCCTGTGACCCTGCACCCTCTCTGTGCCTCGGTTTCCCTTTTTCTATAATAGGGGCAGAGACTTGGTCATCAGTAACTCTCGGGTGGAATGCTAAGACGCAATGGGTCTTAGGTCTTCCCCTCCCACCCTGACTATTTATGTACCCGATCCTGCTGCTGTTTCTGTCACTCAGAGTCTTGCTTGTTCCCACATTCCCCCGACGCGGAAGCTGTCTCTAATAGTTGTCATAATAGTCCTGGTGACATGATGCTGGAGAGAAGGGACTTTCTTGAGAGCTTCAGTTAGAGCTGTCCCCTGCAGCTGGGAGAAGTCACCACACTTCACCAAATGCTTCCTCAAATGGATACCATGACTGAAGCAGGCCACGTCGTAACCCTTATGTCAGTACAGGGTTGTACAGTCGGTGGAGGTTTCCATCTCTGTGATCTCAGTGTGCCCTCCCAACAGCCTTCTGGGGTAGCTGGGCTAAAAATTATCAATCCTGTTTTATAGATGGGACGTTTACTGGGTGAACATGAGGGAACACATTTTGTATGAGCGGCCCCAGGATTGGTGTGTGTGCCTGAGGTGTCACCGCTCTAAATGGCGGCTCTGAGACGGCGCTCCAGGCCATCCTGTGCTGGGCCCAGTGTGCCCTGTGTCTCCCCACACCCCTCTCCTGGGCTCCGCCTCTTTCACTACCCAGTTCCTGGCACTGAGGCCCTCTTTGATAATCACTTCTGAGACAGTGTGTCAGCCCAGGCAGCCCCCTTGAGTTTGTCTGCTCCACCCTACCCACCTGTGGAGCTCCCCTGACTCTACCTTTATGGCACTTTGTGGGTTAATTTTTTTTTTTTTTTTGAGAGAGAGAGCAAGAGAGCGCACACGAGCAAGTGGGGGTGGAACAGGAAGAAGAGAGAGAAACAGAATCTAACACAGGTTCCAGGGGTCAGCACAGAGCCTGACGTGGGGATTGAACTCACAGACCATGAGATCATGACTTGAGCCGAAGTTGGACACTTAACAGACAGAACCATCCAGCCGCCCCTCTTTATGGGACTTTGTATGCATCCGCATTACCACATTCACCACATTACATTGTAACAGTTTACGTACACTTGGGCACTTCTTTATCTGCACCTCCACCCCTTCCACATACATCCCTGCCCGTGCATAAAGCCACTCGTTGGGAAATTTGGGAGGTCAGGGGACCCTTGTGTCATCTCTAAATCTCCGGAGCCAAGCCCAAAGTCTGGCACAGGCTCAGGAAATGTTTGTTGAGTGGATGGAGTAATTCTGAGTCATTTCCCTCCCAGAGTAATGTTGGTGTCTTACATGCTCTGGGTGTAGTTGGGTGAGGAAGGGGTTAAGGAGTGGGGGTGGAGAGTGCTATTAAAGACAGAAGCTGGGTACTGGGCCTGGCACCTCCCTGCTTCTCAGGGTGGGGGCTAGATTGTTTTAATAAGAGAGGAGCTTCCTCTTGTTTATAGATGGTGGGTAGTCATTAAAGGCATGTGTACCCTTCCCCATCTGCTCCCATACTCTTCCCTCCTACAGATCCTGTGTCAGGAAATTAGAAAGACAAAAAGCAGCCAGGCCACTTGCTGAGAGGAGACGAAAGGGGATTGGCACCAAAGGTCTCCCAAGTGCCAGACTTCCTCGTTGCTAAGTGATATTGTCCCCACTTCATAGGTGAGTTCACAGTTCCAGTGTTCAAGGAACTCAGCCAAGCTGACACGGCCGTTCCCAGGCCAAGGTGAAATTTGACATGAGAATGCCCCAGCCCTCCTTGAAGCCTTACCCCACACTCAGAGAACTTGGAGAAAGATGCAGAGGGAAATGGTCCTGTCAGGTAGTGAAGTGGGGTAACTGAAGGTTGTACATATAGTCAGGAACATTGTAAATGGCTCCAGGCACCATCGGGTACCAGGGAGATGGGTTTTAGATAAAAAATAGACAAGTCAAGGCCTGGCATGGCTCAACTGGTTGAGTGTCCAATTTTGGCTCAGATCATGATCTTACAGTTTGTAAGTTTGAGCCCCACATCACAGAGCCTTCTCCAGATCCTCTGTCCCCCTCTCTCTGCCCCTCCCCTGCTTGTGCTCTCTCAAAATAAATAAAATGTTAAAAAAATAGACAAGTCAGTTGGGAAAGGGAAAGGTTTGGAATAGGTTATGTCGACCCTGGGAAAGGACTGATGTCTCTATAGGCAGACTCTACTTAGTGTCTATCAGGTATTATTTTACCTGTAAATAGTTACTGAGCTCACGAAAATGGCCAGGAGGTAGGGACAGTCAGGATCACTTTTCCCAAAGGGACCACCATGGAGGGGCAGATGTGAGCTGACCTGAAAGAACCCTGAAGTGAAAGCCCCAATGCTCCTGTGAAGGAGAGGGCTGTTGTGATGGTGTGTGCGTGTATGTGCGTATTTTCTCTGGAGCATAACCTGAGCCCTCCCTGTTCAGTGTGATTCTCTGGGCCATTGTATTAGCTGCAGTAAATCTTCCTTCACCTCAGCAGGCTCCATGTGACAATTTGGGCCCCATCTCCCTACCCCTCAGGGGCTCTTGTTTGACCAGCTCTTGGGAAAGGCAATTAACTCCATTTTCCATTTACTCAAGAGACATGTTGTCTGGAGAGGCATCTCTGGGTTTTGGGAAAACGACTGGACTATGGGCTGGCCAAAGGCCATGTGGTGGGGACAGCCACCACAATACACACAGTGCTAGTACCCTCCCTCGCCTTCTGTGCCCAGCAGCCAGGTTGAGGCTTAGGCAGAGCTTTAGGACAATCAAATGACATCTTGGTCTCATCCCCTTTCCCTTGCTTCTACTAGGATTGACTCCAACACCATGGATCCTGTAACCAGTATGAGGCTGGGACTCTGGGACTGAGCCCAGAATTAAAGCAGGTTCCCTGCCCCCACTCAGGCAGTGCTGACATCATCCTACACTTGCACCCTGCCATGACTACCTTGTCTCTTCTAGCTACAAAGATAATAATGTGTGTCTTCATAGATTATGAAGAGCAACTAACTGACAGGCTAGGAAAAATGCTATTTGAATTATATCTGGTTTCTTCATTCTCCGATTCAGGCAACAATTATTAACACCTACTCTGGGCCAAACCCCATGTGAAGTGCTGGGGAGATAAAGATGTATAAGATGTATAAGACATGGCCTGTCCCTTCAGGGGTTCATAGTCAGCTGGAGGAAAGAAAGTTATAAGCAACCCTCTGTGCAGGGCAGGAAGTATTACAGAGAGAGATGCTCAATGTGCTGGGAGAAGGGAAGAGAATGGGTGGATCTATCTGGGAACTCTAGGAAGATTTCACCATGGAGGTAACAGTTGAACGAGTTCTTGAAGGATGGATAGCAAAGGCCCTTCTGGAAGGAGGGAAAAGTGTATACAAAAGGCCAGTGGTTGTGAAGGGGAAAGCGTGTCCCAGGAAAACACCAGGTGGGGGACATGAGGTGGAGTGTCACACGATGGGGCTGGTACTTATTTAAAGGAGCTAAGAAGTTTGGATTTTATCCGGTGGACAACTGGGGGCCAACAAAGGGTTAGAGAGAGAGCCATCCACTTGGCGTATAGAGCGTGGGAATGCGGCCCCTGCACTAGAGAAGAGCTCTGGGGTCTGGTGGTTGGGGCCAAGTGGCAGTAGGGTTTAGGTGAGGAAACCCTCACTGCAGGGGCTGCAGACTAATCGTGGTTGCCTGCCACACTCATCAACTGTACAGATCGGGTAAGAAAGTGTAGAGGACTCAACCAGCTTCAGTCCCTGGAGCTGAAACATAAGGCAGCGCTGAACGTACATCTTGTCTCGTGAAGGACAGTGTGCAATAATTAACAAGAACAGAGCCTACATTTTCTAGCCAATACAAAAATGCAGACATAGATCCATAGAAGTTTAGAGCTGGAGGGTCCTAATACATCTTTCCATTACATTTTATTTTTCTTGTGGATTTCAAGACTAAAGATTCCCGCCCCCCCCCCCCCGCCTCCTCCTCCTCCTAGTTTTCTAATGATCAAAGATCATCCTTTGTTTTAAAGGTGGGAAGACTGAGACCCCGAAAATGTAAGTGAGATCCCACCCATGGTCAATGCCAGAGTAAGTGCGGGATCTCTTGAGGACGGGAGAAGGGGAGGAGGCTGTGATTCCGATGGATGAGGATGCGTTGGTAGAATTGGTTAGGGAATTTTTTTTTTTAAACAAGCAACATCCCTCCCCCGAGAGGCTACTATTTGCCACCCATGTTTTCCCAGCTTCTTCAAGATCGGTCTTCAAGAACCCAGGAACGAGGGGCACCTGGATGGCTCAGTCGGTTGGTTGAGTGTCTGACTTTGGCTCAGGTCATGATCTTGCTGTTTGTGACTTTGAGTCCTGCGTCAGGGTCTATGCTGACAGCTCAGAGTCTGGAGCCTGCTTCAGATTCTGTGTCTCCCTCTTTCTCAGCCCCTCCCCCACTCACACTCTGTCTCTCTTTCTCAAAAATAAATAAACATAAAAAATTTTAAAAAAGAACCCAGGAAGCAACAGCAGGATGGTGGGAGGAGGGAAGGAAGTATCTTCCTTCTTGCACTGCTGCCCTCGCCATCCAAGGACCCGGGCGGGACCCCAAAGGCAGGCTTCTTCCTAGAGCACCTTAGCAGGGTTTCAGTGGAGCGCAGCATAATAACTAACCCAGGCTCTCTCTCTGCTGCCCTTTCATGTCAGAGAAGTTTGCAAAACAGGGAGGCGGCCATTCTTGCCCCTCACAGCTGGGACCCCCCACTCCGCTGCCTCCGTGTGGAGCCTTTGCTCCTGTTGTGGGGCCGTCTCTGCAGCTGTGTTTACTATGTAACTCACTAAGAAGATGAATTAAAACTTTTCTCTTTCGTTCCTATATAGCATTCCCAGCTTTGGCAAATGAAAATATGGGGCATCCGTTAAATCTGAATTCCAGGCAAACAACGGCTACTTTTATGGCATAAGCATGCCCACAATATTGCATCAGTTGATGTTTTTTCAAAATTCAAATCTAACTGGGTGTCTTGTATTTTATGCGGCAACTCTAGTCCCACCATAAGGAAAGTGTCCCCACGGTCGTTTTCTCTGACCAGAGAGCAATTGCATACATTTGTTTTTGCCATGATGATCTGCTTTGAACTTGTTAAAATAACCGGTCAAAATGGACATGCGCTCGGGGAGTTCAGACGTCTGCACTTCCAGAAGCGGGCGGGAAATCGAATCCAAATATTGCTACTCTGATGAGTCATCATTACTGGTGTTTGCGCCTGAGGCCAGCCCCCTCTTTGGACGGAACTGCGAGATCAGAGTGGTGGGAGAAAGCCAGTCACTTGTATCTACCCAAGACCAGGTAGCACCTTCACTTTTCAGTGGGTTGTTTTGGTGTTTGGAACTATTATGGTTATATGCAAGTAAGCCGTGGAAAATACCTACTTGAGGCCAAGGCCTGTCTCACTCTGTAAACCCTGTCTTTACTGACTGAGCAGACAAACTGTCCATACCTGAGAGAGGGGATGCTCCCCTACCCCTGCCTGGTAATTTGGAACTGCAGTAGCCCTTTGAGAGTTACAGAATACAATCCACACAAGATGAATGGAGGAAATCATCTCTAGACATTATCCGAGAGGTTGACAGAGAACGCTCGAACTCCAATAGAAGGGACCTGGGTATGGAGCTGTAATGGAGGACGCTGATGGGACTGCAGCAGGATCCCGTGCTCTCTGAAGACCATGAGAGTTACCCAGACGGAGGGTCAGCCTGGAGCCTCGAAGAAGGGAGCTCGCACACAAAGAACTTGGCAGTGTTCATCTGGGACCTGCCAAGGGAAGGAGGCTGGACTCTGCCAGAAGTGTTTTCAGGTCACTGGAAAGATTTGTCTCTTGCTGGAAAAGGATAGGTCATGAGGCCTCAGCACGGCGCTGGGTGCCCCTGGGGCCCCCCACGCCACCACCTCATTTCTCTTGGCTTTTCACCAAGAAGGGATGTTCTGTTATAATTTGGCTTCCCCCTTTAAAAAAAATTTTTTTTTTTATGTCTTTCTTTTATTTCAGAGACAGAGACAGAGAGCGAGCAGTGGAGGAGCAGAGCAGGCTCCAAGCTCTGAGCTGTCAGCACAGAGCCTGACACAGGGCTCGAACCCACAGACTGTGGGATCATGACCTAAGCGAAAGTCGGACGCTTAACCGACTAAGCCACCCAGGCGCCCCTGTTCTCCTTCTTCTTGTTTTTCTTGTAGTTCTCTTTCTCAGAGTGAATTCGTAAAGTGGGGTGAATCCTAGTTTGTCCGCGAGCCTCTCGTGAGCGTGGGAGTGTGAGCTGGTCCCCTCGGGGTCTCTCAGAGCGTTGGCAGGAGCAAGTTGCCAGACTGGTGATGCTGAGGTCTGGCCTTGGAGCGTGGCTGCCACATCGCAGCCACCGCACCGTGGCCACCACACCGCGGCCTCCGCCCTGGGCCCAGCTCAGCGGCTCAGCTGCTGACATCTCGGAGCTTTTTTGAACTGCAACACCCCTGGGCAAATGTGCAGTCAGTTTTGTGGTTTATCACCAATCTTGCTTCTCTTTTATTTCTGTAAATGCTGCCTGTGTTTTTCCAGAGGCCTTTATCTTATTGTATGAATTCTTCAAAAAGTTTTTTAATGTTGTTTATTTTTGAGAGAGAGAGAGAGAGAGGCAGAGAGAGAGAGGGAGTCAGAGGATCTGAAGCAGGCTCTGTGCTGAGAGCAGAGAGCCTGATGTGGAGCTTAGGAACTTAGGCCCCGTGAAATCATGACCTGAGCCGAAGTAGGACTCCTAGTTGACTGAGCCCCCAGATGCCCCTTATTGTATGAGTTCTTATAGACAGACACAGGTCTCTTCTGGAGTGAAGGGAGTATAAAGAAATGCATGTTTAACTGCTAGGGATGTAATGGAAAGTATCTAGTTAAATACTATTCTTAAAAAAAGAGAAAAAAAAAAGGCTAGGGGCACCTGGGTGGCTCAGTCAGTTGAGCATATGACTTTGACTCAGGTCACTTGATCTCACGGTTGGTGAGTTCGACCTCCATATCGGGCTCACTGCTGTCAGTGCAGAGCCTGCTTCTGATCCTCTGTCCCCTCTCTCTCTCTGTGCCTTTCCCTCAAGTGTGCTTTCTCTCTCAAAAACAAATAAAACATTAAAAAAAAAAAAAAAAGGCTAGTCTTCTTCAGGTGACCTGAGGTGGGGGAAACTGGTCAGTATAGAACGCAAGGTTCCTGTGTCTTAGGAATCCAAGAGCCCTGGAAAAGGGATCCCAAAACCTTTATATTAAGTAACTATTCACTCCTGCCTCCCTTGGCAAGATGCCAAATGGCTAACCCTTCTGCCTTGCTGTAGAAAAGGGAAGTAGCTGTTTGCAATTTCAAGTGCATGTAGAGCAGGTCACTTTCATAATTATCTCTTCTACATTGTGTATAGTGTGTGATGAAGCTATACATAGAGGCTGTGGCTCTTATGGTAGGTGGGGACTGGGTGTCACATTAATAAATGCCATTGTTCTCCTTCCTGGAGATTGTGTTTGTCCCATTGACACTGAGCCAAAAGGAATGTCCAGAGTGACATTTCAGGTTCCTCTCCTTTTGGTTATATTTTTGAGTTTTGTTGCTCAGGAGGCTGACTTAAACAATATAAGAAGGAGGCAATTAATTTAGTTTGAAGGAAGGCTCATGCATTCAACATAAATATTAGCAAAGCACCTGCTATGTGCCCAGTGCTATAATCCCCTTTCAGCTTAACAGCAATGAACCTGAGAAACAAACAGCTTGTTTGCTGGTTCAGTGGTGACCGGCATTGTGTGGTTTGGTGGCCTCGGCCTATGTCTTGTTGTGCACATTAGAACTACAGGTCACCACTCGGTCATGGAGATGAGAATGGAGCTGAACATAGGACAAATCTGAGGGTGGGGGCAGGGCAGGGCAGGGCAGGGCTGGTAACTGGGCCTGGGCAAGGATCCAGGATCCCAGGATCCCCCCAACATTCAGATCATAGGCCCTAAGACAGAGTATTTGTAGTCTATTATCTTCATCATATGGTTTTATTCAGGCTAGCAAGGTAAGGGGATGGAATACCAGACATAGTATCAGGAGCTAGGAAGGCCATGGGAATGGGAAGGGCAGGGTAAAGTAAGACCGTCAGGATGATGGAAGAGAAAAATCTCTCCATCCCTCCACTTATTCATCCATCCACTCATTAATTCATTCAGCACACATTTATCAGTACCTGTTCTGTGAAATACAAACATAAATAAAACATGCCACCTACCCTCAAAATGCATAGAACCTCATGGGAGAGAAAGGCAAGTCAGTCATATGGTTAGAAGTGCTAACTGGGCCTTGCTTTGTGCATTTTCATGCCCACCCCTACTTTCCTCAGGGTGACAGAAAGAGGGCCAGGTGTCACTTGCACGCACCATGGGTTGCATTATAGGAGAGAAAACCTGAGCTCAGGGAACCTGGCTCTTTTATAGTGGACAGTAAGCTTATCTGCCCTTAGCTTTGGAGGGGGACCATATCTATCTTATGAGGTCATTTGCTTTGCAAACAGGCTTGGAAAGATTCTCCATAGCTAAGATGATGTCCCTGCTCACAAGATGTGCAGAAACATGAGACTTTTGGAAAACCGGGTCCCAACAATGATCAGTTTTATGTCTCCGGGACGACAGTTTTTGTGGAAACAGAGAAGGGGATACTGAGGGAAGTCTTCAGCCTTGGTACCAAAGCAGGCTTTCACCCTCTGGCAGGACTCATTCCTGGGGTGGGGTATGGCCACGGTGGACCAGGTAAAAGAGGTTACCAGCAGGAGTGGGGGTGGCGGGGGAATCGGGCGCCCTCTCCACTGGACAGTGGAAAACATGTAGAGTCATCCTATTTGTGTCTCAGAGCAGGTGTCTAAGGAGCAAGGCGATCTGCCCTCCGTGGGCATGAGGAGTGTTTGTGTACAATTCCATGTGATGATCTGAAGGAAGAAAATTAAAATCTGTTCAGGACCTACTATGTGCCAGGTTCTGTGATCAACATTTCATTTCATCTCATACTAACCGTTTTTTCATTTTTTCTTGTGGTGATGTATGCATCACATAACTGTAACCATGTAAAAGTATACAATTCAGTGGCATTGAGTTCATGCCACCATCACCACTACCTTGTTCCAGAGCATCTTCATCACCCCAAACAGAAACCCCAGATCCATGAAAGCAGTCACTCCCCATTCCTCCCTCCAGCCCCCTGCAACCACTAATCTGCTTTCTGCCTCTCCAGGTTTGCCTGTTCTTTATATTCACCGCAACCATTTGCTATAGGTATTGTGATCCCCACTGTATAGATGAGGAAGCCATAGCTCAGGGAATTTCATATCCTGTCCAAGGTCACAGAGCTTACAGGGGATGGATATGATGATGGGTTCTCCACTCAGCTCCCCAGGTAGAGGAGAAAGGTCAGTCACTCACATGGCCTCAGGAGCACGCCCCTGTTTGGCATGTCCAGGGGGTGGAGCAGGGCAGAGGAGGGCGAGCAGGAGTCCCGTGCACCAGACCTGAATCTGGAGGGAGGCAGGAAGGAGAGGTGCTCCAGTCTGAGGAAGGTCCAAGGTGTTGACGTGGGGCAGCCAGTCAGCCAGTAGAGCCAGGGCCCCCGCAGTGGGAGGCACTCTCTTGCAAAGGTGGTGCCCGGAGCAGGGCAGTGCCCCCCTGATTCTTGGGGAGCTTCCAGCATAGCAGGCTGTGGCCCCCATACTTGAGACCTAACGGCTTTGTTCATCTGGGCGAGGCCACCAGGAGAGCGCCCCAGGAGCCAGCCGGCTCAAGTTTCTTTTTCTCCAGGGAAGCCCAGACCCATCTTGAGGTAAAAGTCTCTCTGTCAGCTGCCAACACCCCCAGGCTGTCTGGGGGGCTGAGAGACTGTGCCGAATTCACGAATGGCCTCCGGTCAGAGACAGCTGCAAACCGACGCCTCCCGGATCGCTGTGTGGGCCTTTGTTCATTTCCTGGGAACCCACAAGGAGCTGGGTGAGGGTGCTGCACACCCACGGTAGCCTGGCCCCTGCGTCCTTGCCTCCCCCTTCAGCTCTGTGGGGTCACTTTCTGGGCCTTCACCCAAGCCCCTGGGATCCAGGAACCCCTTTTCTTGCTTTGGGGTATATGGTAGGTGTTTGGGTATTCCTTTCTTAGTTCCTGAAACCCCAGAGGACCATGGTCTCTCCCTTTGGGGAATGTTGGCCTCTCGTCTTCCCAGTGCTGCCCGCCCTCCCCTGTCTTCCTGGGAAGCAGAAGGGGGTGGGGTAAAGGGGGGTTCCTCTAGGGCGCCCTGACTCATCCTCGGCGGAGGGGACCCTCTTCTCGCAAACATCTCTCTCATGGGGGTATGGCATCCCTTGGCCCTGAGGGTCCTCAGGAGGGTTAAGCTTTCAGCCAAGAGAGCCCTTCCAGATGGGCTGTGCTGTAGCAGCTGTCGTTAGGGCCCCCGAGGGCCTTTGGGATACAATCGTGACAGCATCTGGCTATGTCTGAGGCCAGTCAGATGAGCTGGGAGGTAAGGCATGTGGCTTCCTCCTGGCAATGATCTGTCTGTCTGTGAATGTGACCCCACAGATGTCTGTCTGTCTGCCTTCCTCACACCGTGCCTCTCTACAAGGAATTTCCAACAGCAGCCTGAGTCCGTGGGTGAGCCTGTTCCTTGGGGTGAGGGGGATGACCCTACAGTGCCTGGTTGGGGTGAGTGGCAATGAGGGCGGCAGGGTAGGCACAGGGGACATCTGGCTGCCAGGAAAGATGGATCCTGGGGTGGGTACCCTGTTCCCGCTTGGCAGAGCTGGCATGGAGGCAGAACCCAGACTGGGTTCACTCGGTGCTGCCACGTGTAGCCCTGTGAACTTGCATAAATCCCTCTGCCTCAGTGGACCTTCACTTCCTCATTTGTGAGAGGGGATAATACCCAGCTTACTGAGTTGTTGTGAGGCTTAATGAGAGAATGCATGTGAAGTTCCCAGTGGATGGGCAACAAATGTAAGTTTATTAAAGCCTTGTTATTTGACTTTGACCCTTTCCATTAGCATTAATATGTCTTAAAAGAAAGATGAATTTGCTCAGGGCACCCTTTCTCTGGGAGAGTCCTCAGCTTACCTTTTTTAGGATGCTTATTTGATCAGTGCCCCTTGTTTGGGCCTCTGTCTGACTCAGGCCATAGTGAGTGGGGGTGGCTTGCCTTATCCTCTCTTCTGTCTGTTGGTCATTGTCCCCATAAGACAGAAAGGGTAGCTGGGCCCAGCCCTGACTGGCCTGGGGGCCTTCACACACACCCAAGAGCCACCCCTCTCAGAACAGAGTGGGTGACAAGAAAAAACATGGCTAATGTCAGGGACTGTGTCTGTGGTGACGTGGTCAGGCAGATGTTCTCACTCCAGAACGCTGCGGTTGGGTGAGACCACCCATGGAGATCACCTACACCAATCCCCCTTGGCCAAGTTCCAAGAGGGGAAATGGTCAGCCTTAGGTTGGGTTGTCCAACGTGTTGATTCAGCAGTAGGGCCAATGTCCCTTTGGTCAAAAGTGTGAGCTAGTCCTTGAATTAATTCTCTGTGACTTCCTGCACATATGTGCGTCTGAGGGAGGTGATTTGGGTAGCCTGGCTGAAATTGGCTTATGAGGAAGGAGAAACACATCTCTAAGGTTCCATTATTTTCTTTAGGTGTGTAAGGGAACGCCACAGAAATCTCAGCATGAGACAGACCTGTGAGTGCATGTCGTTTGGAGCAATGGTCGTAGCTCACACTTGGGGTGTGCCCACTGTCCTGAAAAGTGTGCATGAAGTAACCCACTGCCCCCTTCCAGCTCTGTTGTTGCTATTGTGCTGGTTACAGTCCTTGAAGAAGCACAGGCCAAGGTGCTAACTGGGTTAGCTGTGCAGCCACTTAGAGGGCAGGATATTTGCAAAGCATAGAGGAGAGGCTTGCTGTAGGTCTGAGGGCTGCAACAAGGTGAGAGGCCAGGAGAGGCTAGGCAGCACGGGGCTGACCGCCTGAGAAATTTTCAGCAACGTGACGGGAGTCTCTGTGCAAAAGTTCCTCCTCAGAAGCATGAGGTATCCCGCAGGAATGGGCTGGAACGAATACGCCTGCCCTCCATGCTCAGACGCTGGCTTAGCATGGCCCGGACCAACAGCAGCCACCTCCGGGTGCCCTCTCTCTGAGGGTGGAGTGGGATGGCCCCATCGACATTATTGCTTGACTCTGAACCCTTATGCATGAGGTGGTCAGGCAAGTTCTCTTGAAGGAAGTCTGACCAGCACATCTCCATGGCCGCCCTACCTCCATTTTACAGATGAGGAAACTGCGGCACAGAGAGGTTACGTTTCTTGTCCATGGCCCCATGGCTAATAAGTGGCAGAGCTGGCACCGACGTTGGCTTGGTTCTAAATCCATCCTCTTAACCACGAGGTCATGCTGTGGGCTGTTAGATCACTTGTTGACATTCGGGGGAAAGTACCGTTGTGTAAACATTGGAAGCAGGCAGCCCTGCGTGTGCCTTCTCCCGCTGGCATGTACTAGCTGTGAGAAAATCAGGATTGGAGTGTGTAAAGTACCTGGTATAGTGGCTTAGTGCAGAGAAGGTATTCAGTAAAAACCAGTACTTGCTCTCATTCCACAGGGGAGGCCACTAGATGTCACACAACATAAACAGGGACAGAAAGATGTCCAAAAATAGGGTGGAGGTGTTCTCAGTAGAGCTGTTTTCTAGAACTGCCCAGAGAATCTGAGAAACAACTCCCCAGTCTGTCCCCATCACTTTGGCCAACACCTTCAGGTCAGGGCTGCTCAGTGCACAAGGGCTCGTTATAAATCTAGCCCCTCTTTGCTTCCTCCCTGATTACCATTTGCATGATGTAGTCTCAGCCTAGGGCTTTATTTTCATGCACGAGGTGGGGGTGTCAAGATCCAGCTTTCTGGATTGTTACCAATAGTCCAAGAGTCCATAAGGAACCAAGCCTCGGACCCAGGGCCATGACCAGCAGGAAGTGGAAGCACTCCCGGGTGTTTTCAAAGACCCGCCTCCTGCTGTCCCCCATGCACATGAACTTTGAAGCCTGGGGCATCCTGGCTCTAGGGAAAGCCCAATGGAGGAAGAAAAGGTGCCAGGTACTGGCCATTCATGTCAACTCGGTAGTAACATCCTAGTTAAGTGCTCCTCTCCAAGTTATTAAAACCTCGGTGATCCTGGCGAGAGAGGTGCTCACTTAGCAAAGAATTCCCAAGTGCCTGCTATGTGCTGGTGCTGAATGAGGCACTGGGTGTGTGTGATGTGGGCCTTCTCCTCAAGGAGCTTGCAATCCCGGGGGACACGGACACAGCAACATGGAGCAGGTGCTTGGATGTGGAATGTGCAGTGAAGGAGAGGTCAGCCATGCTCAAGGCTGGGAAGCCTTCTCAGAAGAGGTGACAGTTACATGGGGTCTTGAAGGGTGAGGTGAGGTTTGCCCTTGGACTGGGTGGAAAGAGCCAGTGTGCACAATGGCGTGGACGTAGGAAACACTGCAAATTATGCTGCCCATAGCTTGGTTTAGCTGAATATAGACTGCTGGGAAAGAAGGGTCTGCAGGTGGAGGTGGGCAGGAGGAGGGGCAGGCTGTGAATGGCCTTATTGGCCTTGCTAAGTAGTTGGGGTTATACTGGATACATCATGTGGCAGCCTTCTTATGGAGCACAAATGAATAGAATCAAAAACAATGACAATTACTATTACCTAGGTATAATAAGTATTATAATTATTATTCTATTTTTTGTAACTGAGCCCTTACCACGTGCCAGGTGGTCTTCTAAGGGCTCTCCCTGAGTTAATGTGTTAATTCCTAAATTTAACGCTGTGATGGGTGTTATTATCAGCTCTGCTTTACAGGTGAGGAAACTCAGGCACAGGCAGACAGTACGTGGCTGGCTTGCACCCAGGCTACGTGACTCCAGGGTACATGTTTGCTACCCTTTTGGCCTAGTGGAGAAAAGCAGTTGCACGAAGCGCGGGAATGTGATAGAGGCCCTACTCATTTCAGCAATCTGCAATTCCCATCCTCGCCTCGCTGCTGAGATTTTGTTTTTACTTAGGGTTTGGTGTCAGACCGTTGTGAGAAACAAGTGAGCATCTCAAAGGTTCTGAGCTCTTGGGGCTATAAGGGCTCTGTCTCTAAGATCCAGGTTTCAAATAACTCACAGTCTGTCCATTGTTGATGTCGCCTGGTGAATGTCCTGCTCTCTCTGAATGTCAACTATTATTCCCAAAAGATGGCCTGCTGACAGCAGGAATATTTCTGAGCTGACTGCGCTGCGGGCACCAGAGGAGTTGCCCCGGGCTCAGGATGGATGGGTGCTGGGACAGGTGCCAGGCCCAGTCCTGGGGTGTCCTTCCTAATGAAATGAAGCTGCAGCTACCCCCAGCCTCCCCTCCTTCTGTCCTGGGGACATTAACATTATTGTCCTGACTACAGGCCAGGCAAGGTGCCTGCTGGTCTATGGTCCTACATCATTCAAGTTCTAAGACTTAGAAGGAGGTCTTATCTTCCTTTTTCAGACGAGGAAACTGAGGCTAATGGAGGTGAAGATTCTTGCCCAAGATCACTTAGCTAATAAATAGCAGAGCTGGAATCTGAACCCAGTCTGACCTACTATAAAACCCACTCACTTTCCCCCACACCATGCTAACCTTGTGAGGTCAGTTATAATCATCTTTGCTTTATAAAATGAGGAAACAGAGGCTCAGAGAGGTGGAGTCACTTACCTAAGGTTACACAGCAAGCACACAGCAGCAGTGGGGTTGAGCCCAAGCCTGTCTGCCTCCACAGGCTCCGGGAACAGCCTCTCATTCTGGTTTAGTGTGGACTTTGGGGAGGGCACAGGCTGGCCTCAGGAGACTCTTCTGTTCTCCAGTGCCCAGTCTCCAACCACAGCTCCCACACCTAGCTTTGTGGGTCTGGCAGATGGAGAAACAAGAGGCTCGTTCTGCCTCTTCTGCTCCATCGTCCCATGGCCAGGGGGTGGGGGTGGGGTGGGCCTGATGCTGCAGTACCAGTGTGAACGTTGAATCAAAACCCAGAGGGTTGGGTCCAGCCCCTGCGCCACTCTCTTGACAGCGGGCAAGTCACTCGTTATAAAGTGGGGGTGATGAGTGCCCTCCTGGCTTCTCGGGGGAGCTAGGAGGAGTACCCGGCAACGTGAAAAGACTTTGAAACCAGCTTAGGGGTGTACCACCTGCACAGTGTAAGGATCACGATCATCTTGTTTTCTTCCTGCCCTCTGCCCTCCCCAGGCCTCTACCAGCAGAGCAGGCCTCCTTCTAGACCCATAGTTGGTCAGCTCCCCTCGGGTGCCCGGTCTGGCAGGTCAGACTGCATTTCTCAGTCCTCCGACCCCTCCCTCCAGCCCTCCAAACCTCCCACCCATCAGCGTGTCCCCTAAGAGGGAGATTCCAGAGTGGATAACCCAGCTGCCTTTGTGACAAAAACCAAATGCAAACAGGAATATTTACTGAGTACCTGCAACTTGCCAGGCGCTTGAAGTATTTAATCCTTGCAGCAACGCTGAGAATTTTTTTCCTGTTTACTCTTGATGAAAGCAAGGCTCAGAGAGGCCACCTGCTTTGGGCCATGCCGGGTAGGGGGGACGGGATTCCAGCTCTGGGTGTCTCTTCACTGGCAGGACAGACCCCTTCCTCCCTGTCATGTGCGCAGCCTGCTGATGGGCCCATCCTTCCGATGGCCCGGGGACCGTGTCTTTGCAGGAGGCAGACCCCAGCCTTGACAGTTTGGACTGGGAGGGCTGACCCTTCCTCCAGGCTGCCCAGGATTTCTCAGTCACCAGAAGAAATGGAGATTCTGGGGACGGTTCTGCACAACTGCCCTCTGTCCCAGCCTCATCTCTGAACACTGAGTGGGGCTGAAGGAGGCCGCCTGGGGGCACTGGGCAGAGGCTTTTGTCTGGACCTATGCAGGGTCCTGACTGCCCTGGGCAGCTCCCAATGTGTGCAGGAAGGGGCGCTGCACTTGAGGTCACAGAAGCCGCTTCCAGCGGGCTCATACACAACCAGTGTGTGATTTTGGACGGGTCTCATGACCCCTCTGAGCCTCAGCTTCTAGGTCTATAAAATGGAACCATATCCTCACCTCACAGCTGCGTGGGACCGATAAATGGGTCAGGATGTGAAAGTGTTGTAAGCAGAAAGTTCTGGGTAGGACCTGGTGCATAATTTGCAGGGCCTGGTGCAAAGATGAAAACGCGGCTGTTCTTGTTCACACATTATGAAGAATTTCAAGGCGGTAGTAACAGAACAGGACACCAGGCACTGGGCCCTTGGGAGCGCGGGGGGCACTTCCCGAGGGCCGCAGTGGCTGGGGGTTAGGAGTCGCCGGGGTGAGTGCTTTTCTGGGCAGGGGCTCACCCCTGCGGCCCACCTGGACGGGAGGCTTGGCCAAGCCCAGGGTCCCGCGGCACGTTCGGCGGGGCGCCTGCGCCATCTAGCGGCACCACGGCGAACAGCACCCACCGCTCGCACCGGGCCCACCAGCCTCCCGCCTCCGGGACCCAGTGGCCCTGCCCCGCGGGGAGCCTGCGGGTGCTTCTGGGCCCCACGTGCTTCCGCTTCAACCTGTCACCGCGTCCTCTGCATCGTGCTCCGGGTCTCTCACATGGCCCCACTCACCCACCCACTCACTCCCCGTGTTTGTTTTTTCCAGGAGGTTCCCTGAGGTCCACGCCCTCCCTCCCGGAGCTGTTCCCCCTCAGGCCTCTCTGGAGGCCCCCCTCCCTCCCTCCATTCCAGCCTGCAGTCCCCTCAGCATCTCCTCCGGGCCCGAGCCCCACGGAGGCTCTCTGCCACCTCCAGGGAAAGCGCATTTCCTTAGCCTGGCATCGAGGCCGTCCACCCTGGGGCCTGGGCCTGATTCTCCACTTGCCCTGTCCTGGGCTGCTCCGTGTCCTGCGAACACGTCTTCGCCTCCTGACACCGCTTCCGGGCTTGTCCCCTCCTCCTGCCTGCCGGTCTTTCTAGGTCCCACCTCCGAATGAAAGCCTTCCAGGACTGCTAACTCCTCAGGGCGCCCACGCAGTGCAACAGGTACTGTCCGAGTCAGAGGCGGTCAGGTCAGGGGTGTGCAGAGAATGATTTTTTTTTTTTTATTTATGAAGATTAAATGAAATGACTTATATTAGGCGTTCAGAATGGTGTCTGGCTCATTATGAGCACTGAGTAAATGTTACAATCATTATTGTTATAATTCTGTATCCCTTAATTATTAACGACCTTGGTCACATGATTTCACCTCATTGAGCTCTTCTCCTCTGCAAAATGGGGTTATTATTTATATTCCTATCATTTCTGAATAAATGTAACTCACGACAGCAGCACTTTCTGTTTTGTGGGGGGAAACTATATTAATTATAAGGGACAGGGAATATATAGAATTAAACAATTATAGTTAACATAAAGAGGGAAAGAGGTACAGAGAAGATCAAAGAAGGGTCAATACATCAAGTCAGGTACTCCCAGGATGCCTGGGTGGCTCAGTCCATTAAGTGTCTGCCTCTTGGTTTTGGCTCACGTTATGATCTTGACTTTGTGACTTCCAGCCCCGTGTCAGGCTCAGTGCTGACAGTGCGAAGCCAGCTTGAGATTTTCTCTCTCTTCCTCTCTCTCTCTCTGCCCCTCCCCTGCTTGTGCTCTCCCTCTCTTTCTCAAAATAACCTTAAAAAAATATGACTTAACCATATACTTACAAGGTACAAATAAACTTAAAATATGACTTAACCATACATACTTACAAGGTACAAATAAACAAAAGGCCCAATGGAAAAGAGGCAAGGAAATATTAAAAAAATGGGTACTCACAACATCCAACCTCCTACCTGGGAAAGCCCTTCTATGAATAGCCCGTTTGGATACCTTGTTAAGGGTCCTGGGTCGAGCATCCTCAGGTGAGGCCTTTGACTAACTCTTCCCGCCAGGGCAATATATGCGCTACCCATGTGTGATCTATGGTTAGTCATTAAGTTTACCTAAGTGCAGTCCTGAGCAAGCTGGTTGTTTCTCTGTGTCTCTTATTATATCGCACAATCTTAGGAGCCTGGGCATCTGCATATTTCTCTTCTCTCCCTGATCCACTCCAGGGGGCCAGCCTGGTCTGGCTCAAGGAGATGAGGCAAGTTAATCCTGCTTGGTGTCAGGAACAGAAGGGCCAATTCTGATTCCCAGGCCATGCGTGGAGCACAAGCCAACTAAGCACCCTCCCCACCGCCCCCATGATTGTATATGTGCAGCTCTGGGCAGAAATGCATGATGGGTCACACAAGTTCTACACAGAACATTTGGTCCTTGACTTGTCAGGCCTGCTACAGTGACTGCCCTGAGCAGGATGTCTTTCATGAAACCTCCCCAATGTGGAAACAAATTAAACATTCCTGGAGAAGTAGTAATTTTGTCAATTTCATGCTTCATGTCATCCTTGAGATCATTAACGGTTTTGGAAATACCAGTAATATTAAAACAACACATTTGAGGAAATTTCTGACATCCTAAATGGTGCAATATTAACATATAATCTATGGTTGCCCTATTCTGTATGTTTATTTTTTTGTGGATTGTTTCCCTTATGCAGACAGAAAGAGCTAATGTTCAATACATTAGTCGCTAAATGTGACCACAAATTATTTTCCTTTAGAGGAGTTATGGGGTTGTTATGCACAATTACTAGAATAGATTCCCTTTTAAATTCAGTGGAGTCCCTCTTTTGCAGTTTAATACATACGTATCCACCACCATTAGCTGGAGTTGAATCCTTGAGACAAATGGTGAAATTATTATTTTGTCATTGCATTTGGTCTGTCAGATTCTGAAAGCATCCAGCATGGTTCTGTGAGAAGGGTTCCAGTCCACTGTGGTACCAGTGTCCCGGTCCTGTGGCCAGGGGGCAGTAGGCCAGCAAGTCAAGGTTAACGACCATCATCACTGGAATAGAGATCGTCTTGGGCTGTACTTGAAGTACACAGTTAGGGGATGTCAAAGCCGCTGTGATGTGGATCATCAAAAGCAGCTCCCATGATTCACATGGGGCACAGACATAGGTCAATGGCACACGGTATAAATTTTCATCACCAGGATACATGACTTTTACTGTTGCATCTCCTCCCTGTGCCACAACTTCTGCAGGGGTATGAATTCTGTCTGGGGCTTTAGTTACCCAGACTTTGTCCTGGATTCCAGGAGTCCTTAGGCATAAATCCTTGGTCTCCTTTCACTGTGCTCAGAGAGGGAGGGTTCCATCTCAGCTCATGCCGTGATTATAGGCAATAGGAGTAATCGTCCAATCCAGTCATAATTATGGAATTATGTCCGAATTAAGTCCGAATTAGTAGGGGTAGTTTCCCCGAATTGTTACTTCTCCCTGACAATCAGGGTCAATGACTCCCCCTAATAGTTGTATTCCTTTTGAGGCTAACTCTGACCTTCACGTGATTAATCCAGAAGCGTTTGGTGGGCAGCTTGTGGGTCTGGTTTGTTGACTTACTATTTAGTCTTATTTATTTTTAAAAAATGTTCTAAATTTTATTTATTTTGGAGAGAGAGAGGGGTTGAGAAAAAGGGGGACAGAGGATCCGAAGCAGGCTATACGCTGATATCAGAGAGCCCTATGTGGGGCGCGAACTCATGAACTGTGAGATCATGACCTGAGCGGAAGTCTGACTTTTAACTGACTCAGCCACCCAGGCGCCCTTAGTCTTATTTCTATTACTGTGTGTAAGCCGACACCCACCGAGTCAGGTGTGGCCCCAGAGGGGAGTTTGGCTTCATTTGATATTTTTCAGTGAAGTGATACTGAGCTATGGCATTTGTTTACCCTGATCACTTGTAAATTAGGGGTTTTCATTCATCCAAATGGAGTTTTATTTCGACCAGTGAGTCGGTTATTTAAATTTTTTCATACTTCTATTAAGTGTTGCTTCCAATCTGTTAAAGAGCCATTGCTCAGCTCTTTCAGCTGTTGTTTTAACATATCATTCATTCGTTCTATTAGTCCAGCTGCTCCTGGATAGTAGGAAACA
Source organism: Hyaena hyaena (assembly GCF_003009895.1). Lineage (NCBI taxonomy): Eukaryota > Metazoa > Chordata > Mammalia > Carnivora > Hyaenidae > Hyaena > Hyaena hyaena. The sequence goes on along the minus strand of NW_024080734.1, from coordinate 1,186,359 downwards.
TGATAAATCCATTCAATGTTATAAGAAGCAGCAAAAGCCTTTACTGGCTTACCTATAACATGGGAGCCATTATCACTCTGGATCTGTATTGGAGGGCTATAATATAATAACATTGTTTCAGATGTTTTAATGGTATTTTGTTGAATTGCGTGTGCAAAATGACATGTCATGTATACCCAGAATAGTTACCAACAGTAATGCAATTATATTGACCTGATTGGGACCATGGTAACAGGCCCGTGCAATCAATTTGCCAAGTTTGCACTGGGAATTTTCCTCACTGGATTTGTCCTTTATAGTGCCGGGGGACCTCCTGTTTATGCCAAACCTGGCATGGGGGACTTTTTAAGATAGTTTCTTTAATTGCATCCTGAGTGATAGGAATCCCACGGTCCTCAGCCCATATGTAAGTAGCCCGTTCTCCCAAATGTCCACATTTTCATGAGCCTGTAATGCCAGTCTGTACTCAGAGGATGGTGCCATAGTCGTCACTGCAATGTGTGCTAGAGCATCTGCTACTTTATTGAAGTTTCGTTCTGCAGATGTGAGCATACTGTGAGCATCTACACAAAAAGCGGTAATTTTGGCATTTTGTCCCATTGCAAGATATCTTCCCAGAGAGGGTGTTTCCCACATTTCCTTTCTGGTAGTTGTCCATCTGTGGTTTTTTCCAATGGGCCATCCATACTATCATCTCATTAGCAGCAGACCAAGGGTCAGTAAATATACACCATTGCCCTCCTTGTTCATGTTTTATCATGTTGGCTTGATAAACAGCACATAACTCAGCATATTGACTATTCATTCCTTCTCCCTGAGTCTGAGAGTCTTTTTCTGACATGGGTTGTATATAGTTGTTAGCAAAACTTAGCTCCTTTAACATTTAGAAGTTTTAACTTTAATCAAAGACTTGATAAAGATCTAACATAGAGACTGCTTTTCCGGGACAGATAAAATTTCCTTCTCAAGAGCAAACCAACAATCCAAGAAATATTGTCTTTTTAACAGAGAGCAAAGCTGAATTTTAATCTTATACCAGTGTGCTTTTAAAATCTATTTATTTTCACCTTTGTCTGTCCTGACCATACATAAAATTCCTTTCCAAAGAGTTCCATTCACAAGCCTTCTACAGCTTTTCTTTGCATTCAGATTTTGTCCCATGCCATTTCTCTCCAGTCAGTTCCAGTTAGGGACAAAATTACTTTCTTTTTCCTTCCACAAAAATGTATTTTTAGTTCTCACAACTTTCTTACATATCTCCCAGTTTTCTACATACCGAGTTACTTTGATTATTCTGTCAGTCTTAGAAACCTTAGTCTCTTGTGAAAACTAGGTACTCACCAATTGTGAACGGTTACACCAGAATTCCTTAGACGGCAAATGCTTGGAAGCACAAAGGCATGTTTTTCCAACAGATTGAAATATCCTTAGTTTTTTTTGCCATAAGAAGTCAAAAGCACAAACGTATGTTGAGTAATCAATGCTTTAGTATTTTATCCTATTTGGAAAAGACCTAGATGTTCAATGACTTCAATACCATTTATCATGCAAGCAAAACTTAAATGTTTCAGGTTACCAAAGACTTTGAAAGCTATCTTAACAATAACCCATGAAAACTTTGAGATAGAATTAGCTATTATTTTAAGTCATCTTTTTGCTAACAAATTGAAGAAATAACACGAGCTTATTTGAGCTTCAGCAAACCTTGACAGAATAGAAGTTATATATTTGATGCATAACTCTAAAGATAGGTCCATCTTAATTAAAACAACAAACTTAAATTAGTCTAAATACCAAACTATGTTCCATCTTCATTTAAAAGTCAACCAACTTCAAGGCACTGAGAATGGTATTATGACCAGTTATGCAAGCCACACCCTAACGAGGGGCAGAAACAGGAAATAGGAGGGGGGGAAGGCAGAGAGGTGAGGTGCTTCCAGGAGGGCAGGATGTAGATAAAAATCCAGAGGCCAGAGAAAGAGGTCTTCTGGTCCTAAAGCCTGTCATCTCAGATGAGCCTACGCAGGGTTTGTTTGTTTGTTTGTTTTCCACCAACAAGTGGAATTAGGCAGTCCAAGTCAGTCCAGAGAAGACAAGGAACATCCTGAAACAAAGGGAGTTTTGGCAGCTGCTTGGGAATATTCCTTAAAGTCCCCATCCTAAGGCAGACTAACCGCAGTTGGTTCCAGTTATTAGTCATTAACCCAGGAAATGAATGAGGGAGAGGCCCCTACATCTATTAGGAGGAGGAACAGTGAGAGAGAGAAAGAGAGGGAGAGAGAGTCAGCATCCCCTTCATCAGGGATGGCCCGTTTCCTCCTATAACCCGGGTTCTGTCCGGGAGAGGAGATTGGAAGCTAATCCCTGCCCGTCTTCCTGCCGTGCTGGGCAGCAGCACCCAAGAGAACGGGCTTGAATGGCGCGAGCCTGCTTCTCCTGTTTATGCCCATTGCTCCAGTCCATTCCTGTGCCGTCATCATCCCAGGCATCACCACCCCAGGCATCAGGGTCCCAACCCGGTCCCAGAGTTGCCAGGGCTAAGTGCACTTTTCTGCTGCTAACCTTTGTCTTTATCCTTCTTTTCAAATATTTATATTTAATGACCCGCACGGCAGCCTTTTTTGGCCCCATGGTGATACATGTGGACTTCGTCCACCAGCACGAATGTTCGGCACTGTGGCGTAGCCATTCTGGATTGCAAATTTGCAGTCTCCTTCTCTAGTCTTACTTTTTCTTCCTGACACGCATCCCTGTCTTCTGTGGCACGGCGATGGGCCATGAACAAGCGCCACCCCCCACGCTCCAGGAAAGCCACGTGGTCCTTGCCAGTAACAGACTGGAGTGCCGCCATCACTTGCGGAGGTTCAAATGACTTTAGTTTCGCTCCTCCCTTGTTCACATAGCCCTGCTCTCTGACCCTCCTATTACTAGAGAACAAAACTGCGGGTCTTCACAGCCGGGAGTTTCCTTGTCACGGTTTGATTTTTCCTTGTGGAAACAGAAACGGTGTCTTGTGCTTCCTGCCAAGTTTCCAATTTTGTTCTGAATAAATGTAGTTCCTGATGGCTGCACTTTCTGTTTCATAGAGGAAGGTTTTATTAACTATAAGGAAGAGGGAATGTAAAGAATCAAATGAATATAGTAAACAAAGAGAGGGAGAGAAGTATAGAGAGGAACAAGAAGGGTTAATACAGTTACAGGATTCTTTACCTCAATACGTAGGGTTTGTTGTCTTCCCTGCTTCAAAGAGTGAAGAGGTGAACACAGAGTAAAATAAGCCGCAGACAAAAGTTTATTAGAGTAGAAGATCAGAAAGTAAGAATAGTATTGGTGGGGTTTTGGAATGGGGTAGGCTTCAGAGCTGATGGCCAAGAAAGAATTCTTGAGAATGTCTTTGGTACAAAAAGGTGATGTTATTAAAGCACGGAGACAGGACCCCTGGGCAGAAAGAGCTGCACTGGGGTTGTGAAGAGTGACGGGTTATATACTATGGAGTTGGGGGAGGCAAAGTCGAGAGGAAGTTCCTTAAAGGGATGCCCATATGCTAAAGACTCACAGATAACTGGAGGCCTAGCGATTGTCAAGCTCAGGTTGTTTTTCCCTCCAGCAAAGCATTAACATTAAGATAGTAGGGAGTTCCTGGACATTAGGCTATTGATAAGATTGTCCTTTTCTTGTAATGGTACTAAGATATTTGTAAACTGATGGAGACTTTATCAGTTTAACCATTTGTTTTCTCTCCTTCCCTTTGTTCTTGGGCAGCCAGAAGTGCCTGAGGAATAGCACCCATATCCCACCTTGAGTGGGGGGTGTGCTGGCTTGTGCTTGGCCCTCAGCTTGCCTTCTACTCCCTCATCAGTCTGAAAGCTCTTTGCTGAGAGGGGCATTTGAAGATGAATGCCTGCGACAGTAAGCAAGGGCCTTTGTTTTAGAAAGTTCTGGTCGACCCAGCACTGCTCCTTCTCAGGTCTTACCCTCTGTCTGGATAACTCCAGGTGCTGGGTTGTCCACTCCTGACTGGCTCCACTCCATTGTGTGAGGAGTCAGACTGTGGTCATACTGTCCCTCATATGACGTAAGTTTTATGGTTTACTTATTTTAGTTAGATATTTTGATGGTCAAATTCCTGAGGGGAACCGAGGGGGAGTAGGTGGTATCTGTTACATTCTTTTTTTTTTTTTTAACGTTTTTATTTATTATTGAGACAGAGAGAAACAGAGCATGAGTAGGGGAAGGTCAGAGAGAGAGGGAGACACAGGATCTGAAGCAGGCTCCAGGCTTTGAGCTAGCTGTCAGCACAGAGCCTGACGCGGGGCTCGAACCCACAAACCGCGAGATGATGACCTGAGCTGAAGTCGGACGTTCAACCGACTGAGCCACCCAGGGGCCCCTGTCTGTTAACATTCTTAAGAGGAGCCTTTCACCTGAGGGGGTTTGCTGCGGTCAGAGCTCCCAGCATTGTTCCAAAAAATATTTTTCCCACCCAGGGACCTCAGGTTCTATCCTTTCCCTCTCTGCGTATTTTACCCTTATCTTTTCCCTATCATATTCCCCCTCTGAACACATGACTCCTAACTGCCATTAGGAACTGGGACGATGACCAATCTTAACTACTTCCTGCTGACGGGGGGCGATGACAGGGGATTGGCAGTCAGAACAGGTTCAGAAGTCGGCCCAGAGGTCTGAAATAATGGGAGGGTGCTTGGGACATCTGGGCTGGCAACATTTTCTTGGATGTCTTATTTTTCTGGCGTATGCAACAGCATCTACAAATGACATATAAAAAGAGTATCAGACCAACAAGCGTCAATAGTCCAAATGCAATGCCTCGTAGGGAAGAAGCCACACCATAGGAAAGAAAGATGCATTGTAGCCATCCAAAAAATCTCTGGCATGTCTGGTCATATATTTTTACCAATTTAACAATAGTTTCCCTCCCCTCTTCCATATTTGTTTGGATCTTGTGATGGTGTTGATTAGAATAATTAAGCACCTGAATTAGTTCATGGTCCTCAGGCCTCAAATCCTCCTTTGGCCATCCAGTTTCCATAGGAACCACTCCATGAGGCATTTTTAATTCTATTTCAAGGAAAGATTGATCTTTGATATCCAGATTACTATAAGTCTTATTAATCTTTTGTAAATGTATTCGACCAACAGCTCCAGTGTTGCACCATACTCCAGTATGATTTAGTACATGGTAGATATGCTTACAGCTAAAGCTCTCTGTGTCAGCTATTTCTCCTTGTTTACTTTCCCAGCAAAATTTTCCTTTACCCATGTACCAAATGCTATTGGTTATTGGGGTAGAAACAAGGGGCCAGGACTGAGTGAAATCAGGGTTCCATTTTTGTTGAGGGCACAGCCATATTTTATTTCTCTCTTCACAGTTTGAAAGAGATATGGGAGCCCAGGCTGACTCATTTGGCATCATAGCCCATCGACTCCCCATTGGCGAAATCCTGGTCTGATTTAATATGGTCCCTATGCCTGTAAGCTGAACTATCGGATATGCATTAGCATGGTCCATCCGAGGCACATGTGCCTTTAAGATGCAACGCCTCAAGTTACAGCTCCCATTAATAGTCTTCCATAACTTGGGGCTTCCATACATAGGCCATAATTTTTGAGTTTCCAGTTCAGCATTCATTAGAGTAGGCCATTGTCCCATGGCCACTTCAGATTCCATCTGCGTTAACATGGTGAGCAGTCCTTCCTGGGTTAGCATACATGCCCTTTCCCAGTTTTGAGTTTGGAAATGTCTGTGTAGAGTTTCTCTGATCTTCTTTATCCACCTTACAATGGCCTCATTTTCTTTTAAAAGAGTTTCCCATCCTTTACCTTCTTCTTGAAACAAACTTCCCTCAACATGGCCTATTTTTGATAAAGAATCCTTTTCCAAATTGTGTCGTTCCTCATTGGCAGCAAATTCTGCTTGCCCCAACATGCCTAATCCTGTTCCTAGCCTTCTTATATGGTCTCTTTTCATTATCTTTTTATTTTCCGGCCAATGTTGTTGGATCCACTGTAGGTGTTGTATCCATTGTAAATCTAGGGAGTGGGAACAATTGGGATAGTAAGTATCAACCCAAAACCTCTGGGTGTCCCAAGTTAGACCTAACAAAATCCAGGAGACTCCCAGGTAGGCGGTGGTTTGGGTTTGCCACAAAGGTTCCCAAAGCTTTCCAGGTCTAACCGTGATGTCTTCCGTAGGCACTGGGGTCCACCATTGGACCTTTAAAAACATTGTGTGATTAGCCTTCCAGCCGCATTGGCAGGGCAGGCGACCCTCTGGACAAGCAGTACTGTGGCATATCACACATCCGGCCGCAATATCTCGGTCTTCATAACCTGGCACCTTTCTAATTTCTTTATCATCTATATCTATGGCAATACAATGTATCTTTTTATTTGAGTTATATAATTCCCTTCCAGTTTCATTATTGGGCAAAATTTCAGCCCAATATTTATGGCTTTGGTTTAATTTTATATATAAGTAACCTGAAAAAGGTTGGCCCTTAGGTAAATTAAGGGTATGGCTATTATCCCAATGCCAAATTGTAAAATTACCATATTCCAGGTCATATTTTACAACACGGTCGCCCTCTGTAAAAGTTAGGTCAGCTGCCTCAACCAAAGGGGTCCCATCATTCAACCCTAATAGTGCTGGGGTTGGGGGAATACAAACAGGAAGTGTTTCTGAACCCCATAGGCATATTATTATTATTTTCCAATATATCGCGTTACTTCTCTTCATTCTGTGGTGTCCTTTCTTTGAAGATCAATTTGAGGCCCTTTTCTGCTTCAAAACTCAACTCGGGCTCCGTGTTGTCCTGTTCTGATGGGAACCGCAGCTTAACTCCGGAGCGATGAATCCAGGTGTCAAATTCTAGTAACTGTACGGCAGTATGAGTTGCCAAGATGACCATATGTGGACCCTTCCACACTGGTTCTAAAGATGGGGACAAAAAAGGAAGGGTTTTCATTAGTACCTGATTTCCTGGATTATATAGAGGAGGCTGGTCATCTCGGAGTTGAGATGCAGATAATTCCTGAAGGATCTGATGGAATTTAGCCAAAAGAATTATAGAATTTACCAAATCAGATACTTCTTTATCTGCCAGCAAGTCATCAACAAGGAAGGGTCTTCCATAAAGAATTTCAAAAAGGTTTAGGCTTTCTTCAGGGGGGTATTTCCAATCTTAAGCAAAGTAATAGGAAATGGAATATCCAGTTCTTAATTGTTTCTTGGGCCAGTTTTCCAAGATGCTTTCTACCTTCCCCAAGAACTGTGATCTCCAGGCACAGTGCAGATGATAATCAATACCCAGAACCCTAGACACCTCATCAGTTACCAAGGACTTAAGGAGGGACCGTTGTGGCTTTGAAGGGGTCTAGGAAGTTTGAAACAGGAATAATCTCATTTATTAGTGCCTTTGCCACCTCTGGGGCTTTTTCAGTCCTGCAAAGAAAAGCTTTGACCCAATGTGTGTGAAGGTATCAGCCTATACCCAAAGATATTTATTATCTTTGTGTTTTTGGCATATGCGTGAAATCTATTTGCCTGTCCTCCTCAGGATGATTTCCAATTCTTAGAAACCCTATTGGAGCCTGCGGGTGAGAAAGTGGGTTCTTTGGCAGATTTTGCAGGTTTAATAGTATATGTAATAGGCTTATCTAAATTCCTTCTTGTAAAAAACCTTTTTGAGTCATTTGTGGGGTTTTATCCCTACCTAGATAGAAGGTGTAGTGTAGAGTTTCTAAACCCTTCCACTGGTCAGTGGCTGGTAAATGAAGTCTGCGGTCCTCTGCCTGTAACCACCCCATAGGCTGGGGAGTGTAACCTCATTCTGATGCCCGTTGTTCTTCTTCTGTTGAGAAGTGTGCCTTTTCTTGACTTGTACAGCCATCCCAGACAAGGGAGGCAGCGGTGGGGATAACTTGAGATCTGGCTGCCCATTTTGCTGCAGCATCAGCCAGCATGTTTCCCTCTGATAGCGCATCCATTCCTTTTTGGTGTCCTTTACAATGTATTACTGCTACCTCTATGGGCTGTTGAACAGCCTGTAAAAGTCTGGTAATTTCCTGGTGATACTTGAAAGGAGACCCTGAAGCTGTTAAAAAAAATGTCTTTCCTGGGGCACCTGGGTGGCTCAGTCGGTTAAGCGTCCGACTTCGGCTCAGGTCATGATCTCACAGTTCGTGGGTTTGAGCCCCGCGTTGGGCTCTGTGCTGACAGCCAGCTCAGACCTGGAGACTGTTTCAGATTCTGTATCTCCCTCTCTCTGACCCTCCCCTGCTCACGCTGTCTCTCTCTCTCTCTCATAAATAAATAAAACATTAAAAAAAATGTCTTTCCTTCCATGTCACAACAATGGCATGTAAGACTAAGAAGGCATACTCAGAGTTAGTATAAATGTTAACTCTCTTATCTTTGCTCAACTCTAGGGCTGTAGTAAGAGCAACTAATTTGGTCAGATGAGCACTAGTTCCTGATGGTAAGGCACCACTTTCCAGAGTTTTATGAAGAGTCACTACTGCATACCCAGCTTTTCTGGAGCTTTGCTCAACAAGAGAATTCCCATGTGTGTATAGGGTCCATTCTGGGTTTTCTATAGGAGTTTCCTTTCAATCCACTTGGGCAGCATAAGATACCTCTTGGGGTATGATTTGTTGTATTAGCTCCTTACCTTCCTCTGGCAGGAAGGCTGCTGGGTTTAGAGAGGAGCAGGTCTTTATATGCACAGTGGGCCCCTCCGGCAGGAGAGCCTGATACCGCAGAAGGCATCTGTGAGCCGATAGCTGCTGTCCACCTATTATCCATCTCTGGATATTATGTGGGGCCATAGACACTAAGGTCTTGCCCAAGGGTTAGTTTTGTAGCTTCAGGAATTCAGAGGGCAACAACTACGATAGCTCTAAGATATACAGACCAGCCACAAGCTACCAGATCAAGTTCTTTGCTAAGACATTCTACTGGCTGCTGTGCTGGGCCTCCTTTCTGGCTCAAAACGCTGAAGGCTACCCCTTTTTTCTCTGTAACATATAAATTATAAGAGCTTCCAATGGGAAGGCTCAAGGCTGGGGTCCCCAACAAAGCCAGCTGAAGTTTTCTAACAAAAAGCTGGTTTTGACTCAGTGTCCTATACCAGCAAGTAAGTATTTGTTGCCTGTGTATCCTTGATTAGCTGGTAAAGGGGGCAAGCTTTCTCTCCATATCCTGGTATACATAAGTGGCCATAACCAGTAATGCCTAAAATCCTCTCGGGGAGCCTGGGTGGCTCAGTAGGTTGAGCGTCTGACTTTGGTTCAGGTCATGATCTCACAGTTTGTGAGTTCGAGCCCCACGTTGGGCTCTGTGCTGACAGCCTGGAGCCTTCTTCAGATTCTGTGTTTCCCCCTCTCTCTGCCCCTCCCATCCTCATGCTCTGTCTCTCTCTAATAAAAACATTTAAAAAGTTAAAAAAAAACCCAACCCTCTCAGTTATTTAAGAGTTTTCAGAAGGGAGTATGAGCCAATAGACTGAATTCTGTCTTGGCTTAGCCTTCTTGTGCTTTCTGAGAGGATTCATCCTAGATACTTAACAGAGGTCTCACACAATTGGGCCTTTTGTTGACAGACTTTATAGCCTCCTCCTGCTAGAAAGTTTAAGAGGCCCTTGGTACCAGCCTGTATACTTGGTTTGGAAAGGGCACATAGCAAGAGATCATTCACATATTACAGCAAAGTGCAATTATCAGCTGAAAATTCCAAAAGATCTCAGGTTAGGGCGTGTCCAAATAGATGTGGACTATTTAGAAATCCCTGAGGCAACACTGTCCAAGTTAATTATGAAGCTGGATTGACAAGATCCTCGAAGGCGAACAAGAATTGAGGATCAGGATGTATTGGAATACAGAAGAAAGAGTCTTTTAAATCTAAGCCTGTAAACCATTTCATATCTGGTGGAATCTGGGCCAGCAAGGCATGGGGGTTTGAACCACAGGGCAGATGTGGACCACCGCTTCATTAATGATGCATAGATCTTGCATTAGCCTCCATTCCCCATTAAGCTTCTCTACTCCCAATATTGGAGTTTTACAGGGGCTGTTCCATTTCTTCAAATGTCCCTGTTTCTTTAGGGTTTCTCTAATTTTTATTAGCCCCCCCTTTAGCCTCTGGTTTGAAAGGATACTGCTTCCGGCCTGGAAAAGAAGTGGGATCCTTAAGGTGTGTTGGGACAGGTATTGTGGTTAAGGCTTGGCCTACTTCTCCTTGTATGGCCCATACTCGTGAATCAATATCAGTTTCCATCAAGGGCAGGCAACTGCTTATCTGGCCTGACGCCAGTAACACTGCAGTCCCTAATTCAGACACAATGTCCCTTCCTAGCAAGAGAGTGGGGCTCTCTGGCATTATCAAAAAAGAATGTGAAAAAATCAAGCCTCCCCATATATACCGCAGTGGCTGAGAGAAAAATTTAGTTATAAGTTTTCCAGAGACATCTCTAATTGTTACGCGGCGTTTCGATAGTTGGCTGGGAGTGGAAAGAAGGACAGAAAAGGTGGTTCCAGTGTCAAGAAAGAAATCAACCGGTTTTCCTTCTTTTTCCAGAGGCTCTGGGTTTCTGATAGGTAGTTGATTGTGGGGGGAGCCACTGTGAAGAGCCCCAGTCCCCTCAGTCCCTTCCAGGGACACTGGTTATCTGAGTCCTCACAGACAGAGGTCCCCGGGGGCATTCAGATCTCCTGTGATTGTCTTCACACAAGGCCATGGCTGATGGGGGTTTTACTTCTGTTTCCAGTGCCCTGAACGGCCTAAATGGCACTTGGTGCCAGGACCTTGGGGAGGCCGGTGTGACATGGTACAAAAGGCTGCAACTAAGGCCTCAGATTTTTTTTCTTACGCCTCCTTTCCTGTTCCTTATTCTCCCCTTGATCTCAGCCTCTTGATCTCGGTTGTAATAGACCCAATTGGCAGGTCATAAGAGCTCCTCCAATGTCCCTTCCAGTCCAACAGCCAATTTTTGCAGCTTCCTTCAAATATCTGGGGCTGACTGAGTGACAGATTTGTCCTTTAGAATCATCTCAGCTTCAGGGGTATTAGGGGAGAGTCATATATTTAATGAGAGCCTCCCTTGACCTTTCCAGGAAGGCAACCAGCTTTTAATCCTGTGTAAGATAGTGGCTAATTTAGTGTAACTTAAGGGGTTACCATTAGTTCTTTTTAATCCTTCCCCAGCACTGGCTTGGAAATGGCAGTGATAGCATTCCCCAATGGGATTATCACAGTCCCAGTTAGGATCTTGGGATGGGACTGCCTGAGCCCCAGGAGGGGACCGGGAGCTCCCTATATAGGACCTCCAGTCCCATGATAATTAATGAGTTGCTCGTCCCCATATCTCTCAACTGCCACCAGAACCTCACGTTTCTCTGTCTCACTGAGTCTGATTCCACAAAAGCATTATATCTTCCCAGGTTTATTCAGAAACATACATACTACTCTGAAAAGCCTCTATATGCTTATCTGGATCATCAGAAAATTTACCTAGTATCTCCTTTTATCTGTCTTACATCTTGTAATGAAGAAAGTACTTGTAATCTTATCATAGTGGTGCCTCCCTGCATCCTTCCTTCTGGCACTCCAGCTTCTTGTAGGGGGGACTTGCCTGTTACATTACGGGGCGGGGGGGAGGACTGGGTAAGGTGGGCAGCTGGGAGCAGAAGTGCATGTTTTTAAGTCTGGATCGAAGGCCGGAGGAGGAGGAGGTGGAAGACTTCCCTTCCTCCTTCTCTAGGTCTGCTTTGGGTACGGGCAAAGGACCTTTAATTACTTCCCCCTCCTGATTGCTGGAGTTTGGAAAGGATTGCCAGTAAGTTAGGATTGACCTTGCATTGCTTGCACACATCTCGATTTTTTCTTAAGGTCCAAAAACCCTGACCATAGGAGACTTCTCCCCATCTCCCCTGACATTTGCAAAACAAGTCCAATTGTAGAATAGTATTAGCATTGATATTTCCCTCTGGCGGCCAGGTTTCCTCCTCCAATTTGTACTGGGGCCAAGCCTCAGTGCAAAAGAAAATGAGTCGCTTTTTCTTTAGGGATGATGGATCAAAATCATCCTTATTTTTCAGAATGCATCCCAAAGGAGTATTGGCCTTGGTTGGGGAATCACCCGTCTATAGAAAAAAGAGAAAAAGGCATCCCTTATATCAATTCGCTATACCTGGCCCGGCGTTCTGGCTGGCTATGCGACTGGCAGCCCAAAGCCCTGTCAGTCTCACAAGGTGCTGGGATTGGTCGCTCTTACTCAGGCTTGACCCTACCTCCCAGAGCTGACCTCTTCTGTCCCACTTTCTCCTACCCCTCTGTTTCCCCACTGCGGGACTTAGGGGGTATTGACTATGACCAAGTAAGAGCCCCCTGGTTGTCAAAGGATGCACCAATTTTATTTTGGCCCATTGGTAATTTACATTTTGATCATAATAAAACTGTTCCTCTTTATAAATATATTTCAAAAGGCTGGAGAAAACTACTTTTTGTAAGGATAAAATCGGCCATTGAGGGGGGCTAAAAGAGCCGAAGTCAGGGTCTAGTCTCCTGCCTTTTTCAGCAATGCCCACATAAACATGTTCCAGCCATGTGGGTGTCCATTGTAAAGTATCTAGGTTGGGGGCACCTGGGTGGCTCAGTCGGTTAAGCGCCTGACTCTTGATTTCAGCTCAGGTCGTGACCTCACAGTTTGTGAGTTCAAGCCCCACATCAGGCTCCACATTGACAGTGTGAAGCCTGTTTGGGATTCTCTCCCCCCGCCCCTGCCCCCCCCTCCCCCTGCACACTTTCTCTCTCTCTCTCTCTAAACAAACAAACTTTTTAAAAAAGTATCTAGACTGATACAAGTTGCATACACTGGGCTAAGTGTAGCAAAATGGCTCCTATGTATCCCACTAAAAGCCCTTCATGTATCATAGACACCCATCCCTCTGCCTGGCAGAAACAACACAAATGTGGAGCATTTGGAGGTCGCCAGTGAAGACATCACTGTCATTCTTCTGGTATTTGGATCAAAGAAGGGGCAATTTCAACCAGGCCTTGAGCAAAACAACTCAAAAGGGAGTGCTCTCCTGCTCTCTTGGTTAAAATCACAGTGCTTTTCAGTTTTCTTTGCCAAGACCATGAGGTACAAGAAGGGGTACCGCACGTTCTCTTCTATATACCCATCAAACACATAGTAAATCCAGCATCCTCCAATCGATGCTAAAACACAAATTAGAGCCAGAAAGAGGAGAATTCCACTGATTACCCCTACACGTGGTCAGGGATCTGGTTCTGCCGACAGCCTTTGGCCGTCCATTAGAGAGGGCCCTTCGTTAGGACCCTTCAATTGTTGTTTGGCCTCCCCTGAAGGAGAGGGGTTATTCTTGAAAGAAAATTGGGATTCCACCACTCCGATGTTCCCAACTACATTGGGGGATCAGCTGGGAGGAGACCCAAGGAGCCTGTCATTGAGATTTGAGAATGGCAGCCACACTATTGGCTCTTAACTGGCTGACAGGTGTCCATTGTTTTATTGTTTTATTGCTTGAGAGTTTTATTCAGGATAGAAAAAAAGGAGGGGGTGCCGGCTGCTCTTTACTTACAGTTAGAAGACGTTGATATCCCGGGTGAACCCCCAAAGAAATGTTGCAGGATTCTTTACCTCAATACCCAGGGTTCGTTGTCTCACTGCTTTGAAGAATGAAGAGGTGGACACAAAATGAGCAGAGGGCAAAAGTTTACTACAGCATAAGCTTAGAAAGTAAGAACAGTATGAAAGCTTTCTTTGCAGAGAGGGGGCATTGAAGGTGAATGCCCGCGACAATAGGCAAGGGTCTTTGTTTTAGAAAGTTCTGGGCAGCCCTCCCCCATCCCTTCCTCCTTGTTCTTTCTCAGGTCCTACCCTGTCTGGATCATTCCAGGATTCCCCTAGTCTGTGGTCATACTGTCCCTTGTATAACATAAGTTTTTATAGTTTACTTATTTTAGTTAGGTATTTTGATTGTCAAATTCCTGAGGAAAACCGAGGTGGTGTCTGTTACATTCTTAAGAGGAGCCTTACGCCTGAGGGGGTTTGTTGTGGTCAGAGCTCCCAGTGTTGTTCCAAAATATGTGTTTTTTCCCCACCCAGAGACCTCAAGTTCTAACCTTTCTCTCTCCGCCTATTTTATCCTATCTTTTCCCTATCATAATACATCCAATTGGGTACTCACAACATCCAACCTTCTGTCTGGGGAAGCCCGTGGTGAAGAGCCCAGGCGAAGTCCCGATTGAGGATCCTGGAGGGAGCATCCTCCTCTCAGGTGAGGCTTTCAACTAACTGTTCCTGCCAGGGCCATATATATATATATACACTACTCATGTGTGATCTACGGTTAGTCATTAAGTTTGCCTAAGTGCAGTCCTGAGCAAGCTGGCTTTTCTCTGTTTCTCTTATTATATTTCACAATCTTAGGAGCCTTGGCATCTACATATTTCTCTTCTAACTCCCTGATCCATCCCAGGGGGCCAGCATGGTCTGGCTCAAAGAGGTGAGGCAAGTTAATCTCTCTTGGCGTCAGGAAAAGAAGGGCCAATTCTGATCCCAAGGACAGATTTGGAACACAAGCCATCTAAGTACCCCACCCCCCACCCCCCCGCCATGATTGTGGATGTGCGGTTCTGGGCAGAAATGCATGACAAGTCACACAGACAAGTTCTATACAGAATACTGTCCCAGAGGATTGTGACAATACTAAATGAGGCATTGCCCAGAAGATGCTAGGCATGTAGGAGGTGATTGAGAGAGGTGGTCCTCTCCCTTCACAGCATGCTCTGGATGCGCATCAGATAGTCCCCTTTCATAGTTCCTTCTTAGTTATCTAAAATGAGTTAAGTCTGGTACGCTCTGGAAGCCAAATTCCTTCTTCCCTGGGCACTTTAGTCTTTTCTCTTAAGGCCTTCAACTGATTGGATAAGGCCCACCACATAATGGAAAATTACCTGCTTCATGCAAACTCTACTGAACTAAATGTTAATCACATATACCAAGTACCTTCACAACAACAGCTAGAAAGGAATTTTACCATGATACCATGGTCTAGCCAAGTTAACACATAAAATTAATTAATCATCCCAGTAGGCTAGTTTTATCATGTAAGGACTTCTGTGCTTGATAGAATCCATGATAAACTGTCTTTCTCCAACTCTCCCCAAACATATACCTATTCTGTGTTGGTGTTACCAGTGAGAGGCTTTGGCCTCTTAGACCGGGCAGAGAGTGAGAGGTTAGGAGATAGGATTGGATACTCTGAGTTCCTAGCCCCCTGCCACAAAATCCTTGCCCCTCGTCAGGCATTCTAGTCTGCATAAGGGGCTTTGGCTGGGCTTTGGAGGACTGCAGGAGGGATGGGAATGGATTTGGCAGGCTTCCTGGTATGGATGGGAGTGATGTGATGTAGCTGGAGATGCTTGGCTGGGAATGAACTGGCCAGAAGAAACACCAGGGAAGGCAGGATGATGAGGCTTATTAATGCAAATTACTTTGTGGGGGTTGGGGTCTCAGATTGGTAGATAGCCCATGAAAGGTGTTGGTGGTGTGTGCCCTGGGATACCAGACCAAAAAAAATTTTTAACAGCTTTAAGTTGACATGGAATCAATTACACATATTTAAAGAGTATAATTCAATATATCTGATACATGTATATATTCATGAAACTGTCACACAGTCAAGAAAGTAAACACATCTCTCTGTCCCAAAAGTCTCTTCTTGACCGTTGGTAATCTCTCTTACCCCTTCTCTCTGCCCTGACCCTCCCATCCCCAGATAACCACTGATCTTCCTGTCCCTATAGATTAGTTTGCATTTCCCAGAACTTTATATTAATGGAAACATACTGTAGGTACCTTTTTTTGTCTAGTGTCTTTCATCGGCGTCATTACTGGGATTCATTCATGTTGTTCTGTGTATGTCAAGAATTCATTCTTCTTTATGGCTGAGTTGTATTCCATCGTATGGATATACCACAGTTTGTTTCTCCATTTACCTGTTGATGGACAGGTGACTAGCCTGATACGTTGCCACCACTTGCTAGTGGGGAAACATAGTAATAGAATTTAGTGCCGAGGTTGCAAATTGGTGACGCCTGTGCCAAATGCAGGTCTTAATACTTGTTTGTTTCAGTCTGTCTGCCGTCTTTTAAATCTTGAACTAGTTAATACAAAAGTTGGGGGATTTCACGTGCAAATCCAGATGTTCAACTTGAAGAATTGTCAGGTCCAATAACTGGGCCCCTATTCCAGCAACATGATGGCAATCTCTAGAGCTATGACATGACTGCCTCCTTTACACTGGGCATGTATTCTTTGGGTTGCCACTAACTTCTTTAATTCTCCTGGCTCCATAATCTTACTGAATCTGGCAGTTCCTGGCTTATCAACTAAGTGCAACAGTCAGAAAGTCTTGGGTTCAAATTGGTCTGTCACTTCTTAGCTATTTGATCATGGCCAAGTTACTTAATCTCTCTGAGCTCCAGTTTCCTCATTGGTAAATGAGATTAATAGCAGAGCCAATCTCAGGGTAATGAGAATTGAATACATGTGACTTATTTAGCTGCAACAAGTGCTCAGTAAATGATATTTAATATTCTTGTTATATTATTATTGCAAAGTAGATGGCAGGGCAGTATAGTAGATATGACACTGGACTAGATTTCCGGTCCAAGCTCTGCTACCACCCAGCTGCCTAGCTGTGGGCTTTGGTTGCCTCATCTATTATATAAAGTAGTGGGGGATCAGTTAGCATGTGCCAAGTTACAAATTGCAGAAAGTTCGATTCCAACTTCCTTAAATAATAAAAAATGCATTTATCGATGTAAGCAACACAAACCACTAGAGGTACATGTAGCTTCAGGTGAAGTTTGATCCAGCAGTTCAGTGAAATCATTGAGTCCCTTTGTTTCATCTCTCTGCCTTGATTTCTGTGGTATGATGTTCATTTGTAGATTGGCTTCCCTGTAGGTTACAAAATGGTTGCCTGTATGTTCCAGGGCTATGTGCTTATTCGTTCATGTCCAACAGGGAAGAGTGACTTGGTTTCTTTCTTTTCAGTAATAACTCTAAAATTCATGCTGTTTGCATCGGCTTAGGTCTTAAGCTACCCCTGAACCAGTTGCTGTGGCCAGGGGCATGGGAGAAAATGATTGGCTTAGTATAGGTCAAGTGTTCATTTCTAGAACTGAGAGTGCAGTCAGCTCCCCAGGGTCTCGTGGGTCTTTGAAAGTCCACTCAGTGGGGCTGGATGCTCTAGGGTTTTTCCCTGATCTTCAAGATCTGGACTTTTTGGTCTCCAGGCAGTCACTGGACTAGAGTGAAGAGCTTGTGGAGGTCTGGGACTTAGATTGGGCTTTATTTTGATATAGAGAGACATGCTTATTTCAGCTCTTCTAAGAAAGCATATGGGCATCTTTGCACATGTCCTTGGCATTGTTCCCTATAGAGGAAGAGTAATTTGGCTTGAATTCATGGACTTGTTTTCATCGCTTTTTACTAATAGATTCATGGCAGCTGCTTTCCAACACCTTCTGGTGTTTGTGTATCATTAGAGCTAGTTTTAGAAATAGGTGGGAAATGGTCTTCATGCTCTGTAAGAAAAGGAGCTGGGCACACATTTTGGAGCTTGGGATGCTTTTAATCCCATTTTTAGCTGTGTGGAGAGGTCCCTCTGTGTCTTGGGGCATCACATCATTTCTTCATCTGAAAAGCAGGTGCCTAGAATACCTATCTCACAGAGTTGTTATGAGATTCAAGTAAGATATCATCCACAGACAACCTGGCACCAAACTGGGAGCCTCTCCAAGGGGCCTTGCTGGCCTCTGCTCAGAGGATTTGCTCAGAAATGTGATGTTAGAGAACCACAGGATGGGTTGTGGTGAGAGTCTGTATTTCCAGATACGATTTCCTTATTGGAACAAAGGATATACTCTTGAATGCCTGAGCAAGAAGTGACAGCAAGCTTAGGCCCAGATTTCCTGTAACTGCTTGGCAATCCTCCCCATCCTGGTCTACCCAAGATCACATCAAACTCAGCTCAGAGGAGCCCTCCCTCCCCACCCTGTCTAGAATAGCCTCCCGTGCCACCCCAGTCACTCTCCACCATATCACACTTGTATTCTCTTCATGTCACTTTACTGAAAACATTTGATCTGTTGTCTGTTAACGCCCGCTAGATACGAGGTTCATAAGAGCAGGTCACATACCTGTCCTATTCGTCACTTTATGTTGGTTTTATTCATCATTTTAGGTTAGAAGCCAATACTGACACATGAATGAGGGGTCCAGCAGTTGATCTGGGAGGGGGTCCGAGGAAGCAATGGTAGGAAGTATGGAGGATGAGAGAAGGGAGGGAAGGAGTTTCAGTAAGGGGTCCATTGTTGAGCACATTACTGCTGTGGGCTACTAGGGCTCAGTTCTACTGGGGAAGTCTGGGAGGCAGTGTAGAAGCCACCCTGGAGTACTTCCTGTGGGAAGGAGATGGGTCTGCGGTATTTATACACCAACTCTTGTCAGTCATTGGTTAAGGGCTGCTCCAAGGAGGTGTTAACTACCTGATTCTTCTCACCTGCCCTGCTCACAGGCAGAGTGCAGACATCCTCGTGATAGTGAGAGTTACGGACAAAAGTCACAAGCATTCCCAGGTGGCATATTTGAATCCAACTGTGAGGTAATGGTGAGTGTCGAGGGTGTCTGGGTAAGACAGCCACAGTACCTGCTACAGCCACAATAACTGGTAAATGGTGGCAATTTGTTAGATGATTCAGGAGGAGCAGAATCCCTCCAGAAGGACGAGTTGGAGCTAGGTGTTCCAAGCAGAGAACCTTGTTTCTCCAATAGCCCATTTTCTCTCTGAATATCTCCAGATGCTGGTTTTACTCTTGGAATTTGTTGCTCAGGGCTGAATTGTGTTTCTGGTGGTCTGGCCAGCACAGGGGAAGAGTACCAGCCCCTCCACTGCTCTCTTGCAGGGGCTCTTAGCCCTATGTATATGCTGGAATCACCTGGAGAGCTTTTAAAGCACAGTGATGCTCAGGGCTCTACCTGTAGAGGTTCTTATTCAGTTAATCTGGGATAAGTCCCCCTGCCTTTAGCACTTTAAAAATTTCCCCTTCTCTGCTCCCCAAGTAGTTCTGACATGTGGCCAGAGTAAAGATACACTGGCTTAGACCTTATATAGGCATCAAACACAGGCATCTGAAAAGATCAGAGGTATTCTTAGCTTCAGGTCCAGCTGGATCCAGCAACTCAGTGATCTAATCAAGATTTCAGTTTCTCGTGTGTTTTGTTTTGTTTAAACCTCTCTGCCTTGCCTTCTGTGATTCTGGTTTATCTGCTCTTTGGTTATTGGATAATCCCCCAGAATTTCTAAATCACTGCCAACACGTCCATGCTAACTCATTCATGTCCAGTAGAAGAGAGAACATCTTTGCCTCTCATTCCCAGCACAAATCTTGTGAGTCATGCTCTTCGGACTGGCTTAGGTATCAAGTCAATCCTTGAACCAATCATTATAGCTAGGGGCATGGCTCACATCATGTGCTCCATCCTAAGCACTGAGTTTGGTCAGTTCCCCATCTTAGCTCTGGACCCATATTATAATCCCCTGACCAGATTCTAAAAAATCCTGATACCTAGGCCTCACCTGTAGAGATTCTACTTCAAATGGTCTGAGGTGAGGCCCAGGCACTGACATTTTTCACAGTTCCCCAGGTGATCGTGATGTTCAGCCAACGTGGAGAACCAGGGCCTAGACATCATAAAGCCTCATGATGCAGGTTCAGATCCCACATGGGAAGAGTCAACAAGAACAGGTCCTCTGCTTGGGCCTAAGTGTATGGGTGCCTTGCTGGGGGCCAGCCACATGTCTAGAAGCACTAGATGACCACATGGCAGCACTCAGGAAGCCTGGAGAAACAGAGCTGCATCCACTACAGTTTCCAGCCATGAGTGGCAGCTGCCACTGGCAATCACCCTGGGAGTATTTCATGCACGTATGACATGTGGTGGCCTGCTCTTGCTGGTGATCCATGGGCACCTACAGCTTTCCCCTTCACTCTGTCCCTTTCCTTATCTGCTGTTTGGATTCAAAGAATATCCATGCCCCTTTGAACTGATTGCAGATGAAGGCAATATGTGTGTGGTACCTTCAGTTCCTTGCATGGAGAGAGAATCCCCTAGCAGGAAGGCTCTATTATAGAGTGGGAAGAGTTTAATCTCTATAGAGCTATGCTACCCTACATAGGTCCCCATACCTCTGAGTTTCAGTGTCCAAACCAGTAAAATGAGCATTCCATCTCCCAGAATGCTCTACATGAGCATGAAATGAGATCATGTATGTGAGCCCCTAGAGAAGCACCTGGCACATAATAGGGGTTCAGTAAGTTGCTTTCCTTCCAAGAATGCCATGGTTAGCTCTAAATCTTTTTAAAGTGATGTCAAATGGGGAATCTAAGACATAGTGTCCAACATAACTAATAATTTGTTGCTAGTAGGCTGAAGCCACTTGATCAACTCTTGGACTCCAAGCCCTTCAGCAGGAAGTCCTGGCCACCTTCTCATCTCTGTATCCCCAACCATACCATAGGAGGCTCCAGACTCTACAGCAGAGGATCTTGAGGGTGACAACCTTGTGTTGTGAAGGGTCTCATCTCAAAGATGTAATTGCTACTAGTCAGAGTATTTGCTTTTAAGTGGGATATTTGCTTGGGGGCAGGGGAAGATGGTTCACTGACTGGCACTGGGTCTGGCACAAAGCAAGTACTAGTAGCTGGATGCTATTAGTATCCAGTACGGACTAGCCTTCCCTTCCCACAGCTCACCTCTCCTGTCCAACGGAGTCATGAAAGAAATGAAGATTAAGAGTGTAAGAAATAGTTCTGTTTATTGATTAGAACATGGTATAAAATTACAGCAATTTTCAGGCATTCTGGGCTTTCTGGGAGGGGCATGCAGTGCTGGGCTCTAGCGGGAGATGGAGTGAGGGCATGGACCACTGGGCATCGGCTCTCTTCCTGGGCACATCAAGGGACTTGCATTAGCAGCACAGATGCCAATGTGAGAGAGAATTGTTGGTTCTTGCCTCTGGAAACAAAGGATGTGGGCAGTTTGTGTCACCAGACAATGCCATGCTTACGAGTTCAGTTCTAGCCTACATATGTTAGGTATGGCCTCTCCCAATCTAGTCATCTACGGATTCATGTTGTTCTGTATAATGCTCATTCTTCCCACCAAAAGAAGGGAAACAGGCACATTGGTTTGGGAGGCGATCAGAGGATGGTGTGCGTTTGGCTCAGGTCGTCTTGCTTCCAGATACATCAAGGTCTGCTGGAGGCAGTGGGCTGGGGCACGCAAGCAAAAAAAGTGTGCACTACTGTTTAAGCTCAGGCAGAGGGACCTTCCATAGGGCAGCAGTGTGAAGAGATGAGCATGCTTCCAAAACAAACCCAATTTCATCTTGTCTCTCTCAAAAAGACGGAGAAGGAAGAGTCGGCAATCAGAGACTGAGCCATTTGATGCTGGGTTCCACAGAAAGTCTCCGGCAGAGAATTCTTTCAGAATGTAAAAGGCGTTTCTGTCCCAAGAGTCGGTGTGTAAAATCAGAACGAGGGCAGAGCAAGGTGTTAAGAAGTGGCTGTACAAGTACAACGTCTCTGAGAGCCAGGTGGCTGTGTTCACAGTTACATGACATTTTGGAATAGCTGGAGGGACCTCATGATGTTGTCATCCTGGGAAGGGAGGAGAGGGAAATAGCATGGTTAGAGCTCTCTGAGGCTTTTCCCTGAGAAGTTCTGTGCGGTGAGCATCTCCAGCATGGGTTTCTGCCGAAAGAATGCTAAAAAGAAAGGGCATGAGAAACAGGGGTGGGGGCCCAGAAAGTAAGCAACTCAAGGCAAGAAGCACCTTCTCTGGCCTTAAGAGATTTGTAAGAAATCAATTACCCAGTGAGACAGTGAGTATTGCTTCTTTTAAGAAGCTCTGGGCAACTGCATTTTATCACATGATTTTTCTCCATCTACTGAGATGATCTCATTTTAAAAGTTCTATTATGTCATTAATTATATTGATGAGTTCTTGAATGTTAAACCAGTCTAGCATTCCTGTAATAAGCCCTACTTATTCTTTAAAAAAAAAACAAACAAACATATTACAGGATTTGAATTTTTGTACCTATGTCCAGAGGGAATATATTAGCCTGAAAATTTTTTTACTCTGTAATGGCTTTGTCATATTTTTATATTGGGGTTATGGTAACCTCATAAATCAAGTTGAGAATTTTTTCCTCTTTCTCTATTCTCTGAATTTGTATGAGAGTAACATCCTTTCTTTCCTAGAAAGAGTTTGAAAGAATTTAGCAAGTAAGACATCTGTGTTTGCCATTTTCTTTATGAGAAAGTTTTATTTAAAAAAAAATGTTAAGCATTTTTTAATGTTTATTTACTTTTGAGAGAGACAGAGAGAGAGGGAGGGAGAGAGACAGTGCGAGTGGGGGAGGGGCAGAGAGAGAAAGGGAGACACAGATTCTAAATCAGGCTCTAGGCTCTGAGCTGTCAGCACAGGGCTTGAATTCACAAACCATGAGATCATGACCTAGAGCCTAAGTCAGCCGCTTAACCAACTGAGCCACCCAGTCGCCCCTATGGAAAAGTTTTAAATTAAGGATTCAATTTCTTTGATGTACATAGGACTATTCAGATTTTCTATTTCTTTTTGTGTTAGTTTTGATAAATTATATTTGTAAGTAGTTTGTAGACTTCATATGTTGCCAAATTTATTGAATAATGAGCTTTTATCTTTATTATTTCTATAAAACCTGTAGTGTTCTTACCCTTTCCATTCCAGATATTGATAGTTGAGTTTTCTCTCTTTTTTATTTAAATCAATCTTGCTAAGCATTTATCAATTTTATTAATTTTTTCAAGGAGGCAAATTTTGATTTTATTGATTTTCTTATTTCCTGTCTCTATTATATGTTCTCTATTTTACATTTTTCTATTGTATATTCTTTAAGAAATAAGTATTGAATGTAGAACCTGTTTAGCTATTAAACAACATACTTCTAAGTTGATGGGTCAGAGAGGAAAATACTTTGAATTAAAATATAATGAAATATGACATATTATAATCTCTGGAATCTAAAGCAGTAGTTAAAGGAAATTTTATCCCTCTGTATGCATATATTAGAAAAGAATGGTTGAAAATAAATGATCTGAATCTCCATCTCCAAAAGCTAGAAATGAAACCTAAAAATCAAATTAAAATAAAACAGAAGGAAGAAGGGGCCCCTGGGTGGCTTAGTCGGTTAAGCGTCCGACTTTCGCTTAGGTCATGATCCCACGGTTCATGGGTTTGAGCCCCACGTCAGGTTCTGTGCTGACTGCCAGCTCGGAGCCTGGAGCCTGTTTCAGTCTGTGACTCCCTCTCTCTCTGACCCTCCCCTGCTCACCTGTCTCTCTCTCTCTCCTAGAAATAAATAAAACATTAAAAAAAAATTTAAAAACAGAAGGAAGAAAATAATTTACAGCACAAATGATAAAATAGAAAGCAGACCTATAATAGAAAAAAAAATCAACAAAGACAAAAGTTGATTCTGGGTATCTGAAATCTTTTAGAAGTTGCTAGAACTTTTTTTTTTAAAGTATATTTATGTATTTTGATAGAGAGAGAGAATGAGCAGGGGAAGGGCAGAGAGGGAAGGAGAGGGAGAAAATCCCAAGCAGGCTCCGGATTGGTAGTACAGAGCCTGATGTGGGGCTCTAACTCACAAACCAGGAGATCATGACCTGAGCCAAAATCAAGAGCTGGATGCTTACCTGACAGAGCCACCCAGGCACTCCTAAAAATTTCTAGAACTTTAAAAAGAAGTCTATGGAGTCAGGCTGTCTAAATTCAAATCCTGGATCTGTTATTTACCAGCTGGGTGCCTTAGGCCAGTTATTAATACCTTTGTGCCTCAGTTTCTTTATGTGTAGAATAGCATCAATCACCGTATCTACCTATGGGTGGGTTGTGAGCAAGAAATGAGTGAATTAGTAGATAGCAATAGAGGTTGCTAATGTGAGAAACTAAACAAATTTGAACATTTCACTCACCTGTTAAGCAAAGTCAAAAAATCACACTTAAGTAGGGCATAGAATTTAAAATTCGAATGATGAAGTTCAAGGGGTGCCTGGGTGGCCTAGTCATTTAAGCGTCTGACTTCGCTCAGGTCATGATCTCACAGTTCGTGGATTCGAGCCCTGCATGGGGCTGTGTGCTGACAGCTCAGAGCCTGGAGCCTGCTTCAGATTCTGTGTCTCCCTCTCTCTCTGCTGCTCCCCTGCTCGTGCTCTGTCTCTCTCTCTCTCAAAATAATAAATAAACATTAAGGAAAATAAAGGAATGATGGAGTTCAAGTTCCATCTCTGTCACCTACTGGGCCTTAGCCACATCTCTCTCTCTTTTTTTTTAATAGTTTATTGTCAAGTTGGTTTCCATATAAGCCACAACTTTGCAATGTCTCAGTTTTCTCTTCTTTAAGATGGGATTGATCAATATTGCCATTTGATTAACATGTTGAAATATTTCTATCCTTGTTGGTAAGTAGCTGCTGACCTGAGCCTTCCATCCAGCATCTTTCCCTCTGGTATCTGGTACCGGGCACAGGACCGCTCAAACACCCAAAGATCCAGGAGCTAATGGGTTGGCAAGCTTAGAAGGATCCCTCTAGGGCACCACTCCATGACATTGGTCAAGATCAGTTAAGAGTGGTTAGTTCTCGGCCCACTCTCATTATTAAATATTTTGAATATCATAAGCAAGGTTATGCTCATACCACACCACTACCTCTCAGGGTGGTTTTGAGGCTTACGCAAAATACCTGAAACTTGGTAGGTGTTCAGTATGTATTGACAACTTCTCCCCTGCTTTGTGTATATGCAGTTCTTACTGGGTGAGTTCAGAGTAACTGTACTTTTCTGAAATAAACTGGGGATAGAAATGCATTTTTCTAAAGTAGTTAAAAGCAACTGTTTCTAGTTCAGTTTCTGGCCGAGGCTCCAGGCTAGTCTATCCTTTTGTGGAATGAAAATGTCATCCAAGGACCTGCATCATCAGCACCACCACGGTGAGCGTTAGCAAAGTAGTGCCTCAAGTCCCGCTCCACACCTATTAAATTAGAATCTGCATTTTAAGGAGATCCTCAAGGAGGTGGGTTTGCACAGTAAAGTTTTGGAAGCGTTGATTCCCAGGGCATTTGTGTTAAAATAAAGATTTCTAGATCCTCACCCCCAATCTAGTGTTCATTTTCAGAATCATCTGGGCAATTCTTGGGGATGCTATGGCTTGAGAATTACAGTGTTAGATTTTTTTCCCACTACTCCCTCGTAGTCTGAGGAGTGGGTCTTTGAGCCAGAAGCAGGTGAAAAAGTAGAGTGTTGTCCACTTGGGAAGTCTGTGGTTTCACAGAGATTCCCCTTGGGCTTCCCCCGCCCCCATTCTTCTCAGGCTATCTGCCTCAGCCTGTGTTTAGCCAAGACCAACCACAGGCCAGCTGGAGGAGGGGACATGGCTGGAATCCTGAGTTGCTTCTGGTGTTGGTGGTGGCTCTGACCTGAGGCGGAGGAGGTACCTCAGGTGTCCCCTCTGCGGGGCCCCAGGCCTCAGATATCCCTTCCTGGATCTAATACGTTTTGTGCTCTGAGGTGTCTCCTTACCTCCTGACACGATTCAAGAAATTCGTCTAAAGTCACGATGCCATCTTTATTTTTGTCCATTTTCTGGAAGACACAACAGGAAGCACTTTAACGAACCTGGTAATCTTCATTCCAAAACCTGCTCTTTGTTAACCACCTTTGCCCAAGAATTAGGGTGGTCTTTCGCTGGCCAGACAACCCCACCCAAGACCCTGGTTACAGCACTTTGAGCCCCATGAGCTGCCTTAAAATTGAAAGACTTGCTCCAGGCTCTCATTGCCTCGTCACCAGACTAATCTGCTGATTCCCTATCATGTCTTCCCCGGACTCTCCCCAGCCTGTCCACCTGGAAGGGAAGACACTGCACATGAGAGGTTCGACTTCTGTCTCTGTGTCACTTACTGTGTGACCTTGAGTGAGTCTTTAAGCCTCTCTGAGCCTCTGCTTTTCCCATCTGCAAAGTGAGAGGATTAGACTAGAATGAGCTGGGACATTCTTCAATATTCTACCACTCGCTCGCTTTTTTACAGAAACACCGCTGTGGTCATACCACTCTTCCACTCATGGAAGACCAGTAGTCACCCAAGCAAGGCCAAACTCTTCAATGAAAGATCTCACAATCCAGCCTGCCCTTGTTTCCAACCTTATTTCCCATCATTCCCCAGACATAAATGCTTAACACCTACACAAATGTGCTTAATGACGTCTGGCCACTCTGCTCCACCAAGAATGTTTATGGAACTTAGAGGCTGTCCTGGAGATTTATATTTCATAATACACTTCCCTGTTCTATTCTCTAGTATATACTTGCTTGTTTAATGAGGTCATCTGTTACTTGAGGACAACACGCTTTTTAATTCTTTTCTGTTTTCTACAGTGCATAGGGCAGAGCTGGACACACACCACCTGCTCAGAGGCTTGTGGGCTGACTGACGTAAGTTGGGCTTAAAGCTCATGCACAGTGTGCGTGCACTTACCTGGAAGAAGACATCCACGTGCTGCCTCGGGGTGTCTTCTCTGAGCACAGGATACGTGTATTTCCCCATCATGTCATAGATGGCTTTGACAATGTCCATCATCTCCTGGAGGGAGGATATGGAAGCACAGTGTGGGAACATGAAGTCATGTTCTTTTTATGTGACAGTTTGGGGCTCCTCGTGCCCCTTATGAATGGAAGTGATTAAAAGGACTCTCTTCAGCTGATGAGAGGGGCTATATTCTGAGAGGAGGGAATTCTCTTTGCCTTCAGAAGCTCTTGGATAGGTTACCTTTTCTGGAGCATTATCGTCAGGGAGGGGTTATATATGGGATTGGGGTGAACATGATGGGTACTGATCAGCCCATGATGATTTTTGGAAGACCCTCTCCCTACTCCACAATTCCCTCGAATGATTGGGCCTGGGTGGCTGTGTTTGTCCTGGGTGACCGGTCTCTAGGACCACTGCTAATCTGGAACAAAGGTGGACATCTGGCTAAAGCTGAGCTACTGTTTTTCTCCCTTAAGAAGTTTAGGTGATGAGGCACAGAAACTGTCATCAGGAGTGAGGGAACCCTGGGCTCGAAAGTCAAGAGCTGGTGCCATGGGCAAGCCATCTCCAGGTTCTAGCTGAGGGTGAGTGAGGAGCGACGTCAAACACTTGTGCAGAAGAGTAGAACTTCTGTGAAGAGGAGAAGGGAGTGAATACACAGAAAGTGGAAGAGAAGAGAAAAATGCAGGGAGAAAGAGAGGAGAGGAGAGAAAGGAATAGAAGGAGGAGAAGGGAAGTGGGGGTGGGGGGGAAACCTGTGCCCATGGGCACATACATGCACACCTGCACATACACACACATACACTCACACTCTCACACACATACACACACTCCCTCATACTCATCCCCTGTCTCACACACAGACATACTCACACACACTCACACATACACACTGTACACTCACACTCAGAGGCATTCTGAGAAAAACAGTGGAAGACAGAAACAGTAACAAAGACTGAAGAAGCCTCAGAGAGCCGGTGTCTCAGAACCCTCACTCTATAAACTAAAACCTTCTCTTATACCTCCCCACCTGTCTGTTGCTAGCAACTTGAACCTGTCATTCCTACAGAGGAGTGTGGCCATCTTGATCTCAGCAATGCTGAAGGAGGGGCAGGAAAGAGAGGAAAGAAGGGGGGTGGGGAGAGAGAGAGAAAGAGGGAGGAGACTAACCACCTTCTAGTTTCAATAGGGATTACACGCATTCCATCAGACTAACTGTATCTTTATAGGAAATCTCTCAGCTTAAGCTAGTTTATTTTGATGATTTTTAAAAAAGTTTATTTATTTTGAGAGAGAGCATCGAACATGTGGGGGAGGGGCAGAGAGAGAAGGAGAGAGAATCCCAAACAGGCTCCACACTGTCAGTGCAGAGCCAATGTGGGGCTTGAACTCACAAATGGTGAGATCATGACCTGACCTGAAACCAAGAGTTGGATGCTTAACCGACTGAGCCACCCAGGTGCCCCTATTTTGATGACTTTTTATCTTTGTAACCAAAAGACCCCTTTCTATAAAATCCTTCTCATTTGATGGGGCCTGACCCGATAGATGTTACAAATGCTGTCATGTTTTCTTTCTAATCTTTCAATGCTTCTGGATACAGAATAAATGATCATTAAATACTTATTAAAATAGTTAAGTTGTTCTTATTATTAATTTATAGATCTGTTTCCTCAAGACTGAACTCATGAGGACATGTGCTCGATCCTTCATTGCCAAGGTCTCTGCATGGGCTAGGAGCCCAGTAACTGTTGAGTGGGTCTGTGATGTTCTGATCACACTGGCTGGGCATGGTATTCAGAGGCCCCTCCTCCGAATGCAGGAAATAGGGTGCAGGAAGACAACCTTGTCTTTGAGATATTTGAAATAGTGTCTATAAAGACCCAGGGGACAGCCTCTATCTTGGGTTCATTGTCTGCTACTCTTCATTCCATGTGCGTCTTTTGTTTTTATCAGTTTTTAACCTATTATTAATAATTTTAGACTTACACAAAAGCTGCAGGAACAGAACAGAGCATGCATGTATACCTTTGACCCAGGTTCTCCTAATTTTAACTTGCAAAACCACAGCACAATGATCAAACCCACGAAATTAGCAGTTTTACAACAATGCTACAGTGCTATTAACGAAACTGTCGAGCTTATTCACATTTCATCAGATTGTAATGGTTATCCATCTAATTGTTGTGTCCCCTTAGTCTCCTCTAACCTGTGACAGTTTCTCACTGTCTTTCAAGAGCAAGATACCTCTGATATGAGTGCTGGTCAGTTATTTTGTAGAATGTCTCTGTTTGTGTTAGTCCCTGGTTTTCTTATGATTAGGTTGAAGTGATTCATTTTTGACAAGAATACTATAGAAGTAATATTATATCCTTCTTGGTGCATCCTATCAAAGAGGTACTTGGTGTTGATATATTGTATTAATGTATATTGGCGATGTTAACCATGATCACTTGATTAGGGTGGTGCCTATCAAGTTCCTCCACTGATTTTAATTTCTTTCAGTAGATCTTGCGTGCAAAAATTACTACTGTGGTGTTTGCCCAAAGCTGACTCTGTATTTCCTTTATTCCTTCTTTATTTATTAATTGGAATTCTTCTTTAAGGAAGAATTGTCCTTATCCCCCATTTATCTATGAATTCAATTATTTATTTGAATACATATTTATTATTTATTTGAACACAGGTTATTTAAATATATATAATCTATAATTATATATATATATATAATTTAGTAAGGACCCATGGATATGTTCTTTATTTTATACTTTATAATCTAATTCTAGGGGTTTTTTTTTGTAGAGAGAAAGGACATGCACAAGCAGAGGAGAGGGGCAAAGGGAGAGAAAGAGAGAGAGAGAGAGAGACAGACAGAGACAGAGACAGAGAGAATCTGAAGCAGGTTCCATGCTCAGTGAAGAGCCTGATGTAGGACTTGATCCCACGACTCTGGGATCATGATCTGAGCCAAAATCCAGAGTTGGATGCTCAACTGACTGAGCCACCCTGGTATCCCTAGCACTAGCATTAAATTATTTTCAAAATTGAGATAATATTATACCTACTATTTTATAAGATGACTTTTTACATCTTAATACTTTTGTATTATTTTAAATGGCCACCAGTTATTCCATTACATGCACTTACTGGAGTCCATTGAACATATCTGTTATTAGTGGATATTAGGGTTTTCACATGTGGGGGATCATTCACCACTATTTTCAACACCTAGAACACCTAATAAGCCCTCAAATATATGTTGAGCAAATGCATGACTGACTGAATGACAATTGAACATCAGAGGGAAATTTGCAGGGTTGAGGGGAGAATTGGAGATCCTATTATCCTAGGCACTGGGCCCGGCATGCAGAAGCTCAGGGAATGGGATGTTACAGGATGCTATCTCCAAGCTTCAACTGAGAAGCCAAGATACAGTAGATACCAAAGTGAGTTTTGAGATAGACCTGTGGGTATTTCATCAGCTAGACACCACATGTGGCTCTAAAAGTGTCAGGCAGTGAAGACTCTGAAATTCTTTGTGATTTGTTTAGAGATGGCCACATTGTCCCCTTATGTGGTTTTATTAAGAGGCAAAATAGATTGTGGCCAATGTGATCCTATTGTAATGATGTCTGCAATTCTACCATTCCAACTTTTAGCTTTAATTTGTGGCTATCAACCTGTGAAATGTGAGTTCCCCTGGTAAGAGTAACTCTACACAAAAATCATTTGCATTCCCTTTGGAATGTGCATTGAATACATGTAACCCAGTGACAATAAATGAATCTGCTTAATCCTTTCTTGAGTACTTGGGGGCAGGGCAGGGTGGGGCAATGGGGGAGGTCAAAGGTGACCCCAAAGCAGATCCCTCCTCATTCAGACAATTTCATTCTCCTGACTGGGCTGTTTACTGTTTAATTAGATGCCTTCACTGTGGCTCCTTCATGACGCTGGCCTCAGCTCACTTACCTCTTTGTTTATGTATCCATCTTTATTGATGTCATACAAATTAAATGTCCACCTTAGTTTCTCATGGACAGTTCCTCTCAGTAAAATCGACAGAGCAGTTACAAAGTCCTGACAAATGGAAGAGGAATAAATGACATTAACCACCAAGCCATGGGGTGGGATGAAGCTCTGTCTTTGGGTCAGACTCTATGGTTGCTTGTATATACTGGTATCTCCCATGTCCTCTGTCCCCTGAAGGACATGGCCAAGCTCAGTGAAAGTGCCCCTTCCATTCCTTACCCTGCACCATTTTGGGGGAACAGAGTATCCTTGAGGAAGAAAGTATATGCTGACATTTCCAGACACAGGTAAACACAGCCTCCTCTGGCATTGCCTTATCCCATGGCTGCAGTTATCCTGAGACAGGCAGTGTAGTCTACCACCTGAGTTCAAATCCCTCTGTTACCACCTCCTAGCTCTTTGACCTTGGGAAAAACACTCAATCTCTCTTTGCCTTACTGTCCTCTTCTGTAAACCGGTAATAAACAATAGAACCCCACCTTGTGGATTACTGTGAAGATTAAATGATTTAATACATGCAAAGCACTAGTACAGAGTGTATCACATGGTAAGCTCAGTGTGCACGTGAGTTATTAACTGTTTTCATTAACCCCTTGAGGCCCTGAGTTCCCAGAAGGGTAGAACAGCTGCTGTTTCTTTATCTTCAGGAAATGTTTGTTAAATGGACGAAGGACTGAAGCATCTGATGATCCAACCGTCCCTTCAATACCGCACAGTTTAGAGGAGGAGATGGTGGGAATGCCAGGACTCTGAGACAAGCATACCTCGAACTTCACGGAGCCTGTCTGGGTGGTGTCGAAGGCGTGGAATAGGTAATGGGCATACATACTGGCATCTGAAAGGCATAGAAGGAAAGGCAGGTGACAGGAGCCGGGGCTTCTCAAAGGGAAGGGAGAATGCTTCGAAACAATAAGAAAGAGAAGTGGGTGCTGCTGAGGTGATGGAAAGCAGGAAAGGCAGTGTGGACAAACCCACTGTGTAAACTGGGACCCATGTGGCTGTCTTGGATTTTAGGTGGAAAGTTCTTAGAACAAAGACAAGCCCTTGCCCCTACATCTAGCCATCCCTGGAGAAGACCCCCCGGCTGGTCCACATGGGTATTTCTTGGTGGGTGAGTGACATGGTGACTGTGTGCAGAAGGCGCCCTTCTGAGCGATGTGCAATGCCATGGAATGAGCACCCATTAGGGAGTAGACAGACCTGGGATTGGCCAGCAGCTCTCTCCCTATGTAGCTGTGTGACCACAGGCATCTAGCAGAACCTCTCTGAGCTCCTCTTCCTTTCTCTGTACAAAGGGAGGTAGCAAAACCTATCTCTTGAAATTTTTGAAAAAGTACATTAAACTTTTCACATAGTCACATCATCTTAACCATCACCATGCCTGCCAAATGATCAAAACTCAATAAACTGGCTCAACAGAACTCAACAACAGTGATTCCGGGGTCTTCATAGGGTGAAGCTGTTCCCCAACTTGGGAACTCAGGGTTGAAGAGGCCCATGAGAGACAGAGCCCAAGAAGTGTTTGGGACACTTGGATCTCCATTTCATCAGGACCCAGGGAAAGGATCCTGCAGGAGACAGAAGTGAAGGGACATGTGACACATAGAAGCCATGAGAAGAGCCATTGATGTTTTGGCCCCATGGAGGCAGAGCAATTTCCCTCAGGAGTCAAGCATGGCAACTTTATGAATGTCTGTGGGCCTGGCACACTCACTAATCTGGACTTCTATGGCTAACTTTATGCTCCCTACATCTTTTTGGATTCATTTATTTCTATCGTCCCT
Organism: Hyaena hyaena; assembly: GCF_003009895.1. Taxonomy (NCBI): domain Eukaryota; kingdom Metazoa; phylum Chordata; class Mammalia; order Carnivora; family Hyaenidae; genus Hyaena; species Hyaena hyaena. Next base: position 1,153,798 of record NW_024080734.1, on the reverse strand, counting down.
AGTATTAAAATTCTTTTTCAAAGTTTTACCTTGCCTCAGCTGTCGTAAGGAAAAAAATGGAAAGTGTGTGGCAAAATGGTGGAGCCAACGTGGCGGCGCTTTACATCAGACACTTATGGGATGGAATCCTGCTCTCCTACTTACTGGTTGTGTGATCTTGATCTTGATCTTGAGTGAATCAAGATCTCAAGATCTTGAGTGAATCACTAAATTCTCTGAGATGTAGTTGCCCCATCTGGGAAATGATACAGTACCTGCTTTCTATGAGATTGAGAACTCTATGAGTTGAGAATCTCTATGAGTCTCTACTGATATGAGACTTTACGATATTGCTTTATTAATCTCTCCTCCTATCCTGGAGAGGATCCATTTCAGAGCTCTTTTCTTCTAAAGCTTTAGCTGATTCTATATCTTGTAATAAGGGAGGGGACTCTTACTCTGAGTCGTTTCTGATGTTGAAGAGGAGACAGATAACAAAAAGCATGAACCTGGAGGAAGAAAGGCTGCTCACTAGAGAAGGAGTTGGGAAGGATCTTTTCAGGATAAGACTCACCTCCATGAGGGAAAAATTGAGCGTAGATCTGCTTGAATGTTTCTTCATTGACCACACCACTGGGACACTCCTGCACGAAGGGGAGAGAGTCAGTGGGAGGAAGGGCAGCCTGGCCCCAGAAGGAGGAGACTGGGTGCAGCCTTGGGGTTTAGGATTTCTCATCATCCCTGATGAGCAGGGACTGGGCAACCACCTATATACACTTCTATGTCTTCAAGTGAGTGGCCAGGAGATAGCCCTGCCTTAGGAATGAAGCTACTTTGCAAAATGATGAGATGCCATCAGAGAATGGGCACTGTGAGGTAGAAGAGCTTAGCTTCGGGCCTAGAAAGGCCTGGGTTTGGATCCTGACTCAGCCTCTTTCAGGCTTTGTGACTTTGGGTGAGTTAGTGTCTCATCCTCAATGTCCTTAACTGTAGAATGGGGTTAATAATACTTTCTGACAAGGCTATCATGAGGTTTAATATAAGAAATAATATGGCAAATTAATATACTGGCATTCAGGCTTACACATCAGTCTCTGTGAGCTCAGTTAGCACAGACCTAAATCCCATCAGTTCTCGGACACCAACAATAGTGACAGTGTGAATGGGTTATGCTGAGGCTAGAAGCTGGGTCCAGGTGAGTTCTCCAAGGTTGTGCCTGCTATCTTGTGAAGTTCTTTGGCTATTGGCCAGTTTCCCATCTATGGAGATTGCCTCATTCTTGCCCGGAGTCTTTCTTTATAGCCAGGTGATCTTGCTTTCATGTCCCCTTCATAGTATTGGCCTTTCTTTTACAACTACACATATGGAAAACTCTCTGATGGGCCCCATTGGCATTTGGGAGCCCTTTGCTCCAGATGGGAAATCCTGCCTGGGCCTTCAGGTGCCCTGTGGGCCTTACATTTTTGAAGCCTCGATAAAGAACTTGCAGCTCCCTCTTGGTGAAATTGGTCTGGGCCTCCAGCTGCTCCAGTCCCTCAGGCCGATGGCAAACCATGGTCATCTCCAGCTCATCTTCAATCTTATCTAGAACCAGAGGAGATGGCATTGGAGTGGCTGACCTCAGTGGCCACTTGTCAGACCATAGTCTGGGCTGTCAAAAGAGTGGTGTTATGACCTGGGATGAAAGGTTTGGAGCTGGGGTCACACTGCAAATGACCTTTCTGCTTTGACACACCTCCCCACCCCCCCCAGCCCAGTCACTTCTGTCTCATACTCAGTCCAGCCATTGCTCCAGGTGTGTCAGACACCACTCAGGGAGGGAGCTTCAGGCTGGAGATAAACACATTCCAAGTGGAGATGAAGGCAGAAGTACTAAAAATAAATCTGTAATGAAAACTTTTCCCTTTCTTTCAAAATAACTTCTTTGCACATTCAATTTGCTGCCCACTGAACCATGTGAATCTTCTAGAGAATATTCACAGGTATGTGAGTAGAATGATTAACAACTTCAGCAAAGGGAAACAAATCTATTAAAAATATAGAGCAAACTCTTACCATTTGGTCCGCTTAGATGAAGGTTAACCCAATTAGCAAAAAGTTCCAATTATGGCATGTTAAATATTAATTTAAGAGTATGAGTGTATTTTACAGTGTTGTTTTGTAGTATCTACTAGATATTCTTAAATAATAGGCAAGTGACTTAAATGGGGACTACTTGATAGAAATCAAAGCTTCTGAAGCATTTGAGGGGTTCCAAAAACAGCGGTCTGAAGTAGCAGTTTGTTCCTCCAAGAAGAATGACAATGTAATATAATTTTTCACCAGTTATTGAAGAAGTGTCAGTCAAAGCAAGAATTCTGCCCATCTCCGACTGCGGGATCACCAACAGAATGAGTGGAAGTTTCCACGTTTTACCGTCACAGCAGGATAAATGAGTGTTTTCCTCTGGGTCCTGCCAGACACTTTCTATAAATTTATTCCAATCAAGAATCAATTGTCGTCTAGCCTTCGCTGCCCGTTGTTGTCATGCAGACATTAGCAAATCCATGTATCGAACGGCTGTAAATCTGGGCTGGCGAGAACAGTGACGAGATGGGCAGGCTGCTGGGAACGCACACACTCCAGGCCACAACCCGTGAGCATGGAGGGTGCAGTGTGGGGCAGGCTGTGTTTCCGAGAGAACAGGGGTGAGCAAGTGCTTTACGCTGAGTATATTTGTCTAGTCTGTGCCAAGCTCCTGCTACCAGATTTTCTCTGCTGTTGTCACTTTTCCTTTTGAGACTGAGATCTCAATACAAAAGGAAACCCTCAAAGCGAGTCTGTATCTTGAACATCTTCCCTAAGGAAATGGACGTTGGGTAAGGTGCCAAGGGAGAGGCAGAAGAACTTGGTAAAAATTCCCAATGGTCATCTTTCTTATGTGCTGGGCAATTGGTATCACCTTATCCTCCTGGGAATAGGGCAGATCATTCAATATAAATAAGATACTCTGTGTACACAACATACTGCAAGTGACCAATTTCTTTATAATTCTTACAGAGACTTTAATTATGGTTTTGTTTGTAGCTAACAAGTGAAGTAGCAATTACCTTAACACTGCAGCGATTCTATGTAAATCAAAGGGCTGACCCTCCCCTCAACGCCCCCCCACCAACATAAATTAAATTCAGAACACTTGCATGTATTTTTAGCTCATTGTGAAATAGAAATAAGATTGTTGGTTTGAATCTCCCAGTGTTAGACTTAGTAGCAATTTTATTTTGAAAAACACACAGATATTTAAAAGTGTGAAAAGAAGCAAACGACTGAAATGTAAACAAGGAAGACAGAAATGTATTTTTTGGAAGAAATGATGTGTTTTTGTAGGTGTATAGTATACCTTTCTCACTTTAACTTGTCCAGAAGCTGAAAAGACTTCTTTTGAAGGATTGTCTCATTTCTATTAATCTTCCTCTGATTGAATTCTTTGCGAGATCAGGGAAGTCTGTTTGCAGAAGTCTGTGAGAATCTCTCTGATTCATAAGCTGCGCTTACTTACCATCTCGTCTATTATAAATGCACTAAGTAGTTACTGAAATATCAAATATTAAGCCCACTTCATTAAGGAGAACTAGGCTTTATCAATAAATGATTTGTTTGCTGTCTGGGCAGCAGAATCAATTTCCATATCGGATTCTGTAATATCTGAATATTGGGATGATGATTGCCAAGATTTGGTTCGGTTTTGCTTTTCATCACCCTCTCATTGTCAGGCTGTGGTAACATCAGTCACTGAAGGAAATTCATGTTTTGGGGGCCCGAGATGCTGGGAAGTAGCCTGCATGTCTTCAACCAGTGGTTCTCAGTGTTTTGTTTTATTGTATTTCATAGTAAGAACTACAATTAACATCACAATCCAGTATACACATACATCTAAACAAAGATTTTATGACCTATTTTGAAGCAAAAATGTCCTTAAACACTTTCCCCTGTTGATGTGAGATGTACTCTGTTCTCAATTTTAATCTATTTCTTTGTAAAATTGTGCAGACCTTCATGTGTCATGACCTGTGGATGGAAAACACTAAGTTGTCTACACTTGTGACAACCTTCTAGAAGGGCCCACATCTCAGCATCCCTCTCCCTCATACTTGCTCTCCCTTCCCTCCTTCGTCTAGTTCCAGCCACTATAAATATATTCTGAAGAAATTTCTGAAGGGGCTGCTGAGGCTTCACATTCCTCCTGTTGCACTAATCCCCCTCTCTCTGGGAGTTCCTGGGTGCTGCCCAGGTGGTCGCAGTAAAGGAAGGACGGAGGCCCAGCTCCCAGGTTGGAGAGGAGGAAACAGAACTAACATGTCGGGAGCTTCCTTGACAGTTTCGTCTGAGGTCTGTTAAGAGTTTGCAAGGTGAAATGTTGCTTGATGTTATTTTGATTATTAAAAATAATGGTGAGCCAGTTACTAAGTCAGATTGAGTTTGGATGATAGACATTAAATTGACCTAGAAATTAATACTATGGTGGTAACTACATAACAAGAATTAGAATACCTTCTGTTGGTAAAGTACTTTCAATCTATAAAATGTTTTCATGCCTGTTGCCCCACTGTAACCTTGTGTGTGGTGGGGAGTGAATATTAGAAAGATGGGTGTCCTAACAGATAAGGAGATTTTCTAACTATGAGTTATCTTAAACACAGTGAATTGTCTCTTACTGTGGGTAAAGCAAGATAGAATAATCAACTGGAGGGGATTTACAGCAGGAAATTCCCAGACTGAGGGATAAATTGGAGATGATTCAGATTAAGTGGTCTTTATTGTTTTGAGGTCACAGACTCTTCTGAGTGTGGGATGAAAGTTTTAGACTCTCAGGGGAAAAAATCACACCCCTATATGTGGCATTTTTCTGAACTTTCAGTTAGGTCTTGGATATTGTTAACATACGGAGTCATGTTAAGGGCTTATAGCACAGGAGATCTCTTCCAAGCTCTCACTAAATGGCTTTGCCTGAGACAGAATGGGACCTAGCGTTGAGCCAGTCCAAGGCCTCTTTTATAGATCTGGCTTCCATGTGTCCCTGAAAATTGGTTTGTGACCAGTGTACAAAGTTTGCAATGTGACAAGCTCTGCTCCTAACAAGCCCTGTACAAGTCAGACCCTTAGGTTATGAGTTGTAAGAGGACCCAAGCTTTTGGTCTCCTCTCTAGTGAGGTGTCTCCTCTGTTTGCTCTGTGACCATGAGCATGGCCAAAAACTGTGGCCATGATGACTTCCTTCTCCCTGCACTAGAAAATAGTCTCTTCATCGTGGGGTCTCTGGATTGGCCTTGATAATCACCAATCTATTTTCAAGGTTACAAAATGGTGGCCCTTGACATAGAATGCAGCCCCAAAATTGGTCTTGTTTGGTTTATAAAATGTGATGGATTTTTGTTTTTGGAATCAACTGCTGCTATTAAAAGATGAGAGATTGACAAATTCGGATTTTTTAGTCTCAAATCGTCACAAGGAAATAGTTTATAAAAGCTGAGCAGTGGCTATTCCTTCTGAGCAGCCAAAGCCTCTAGTGTTCCCCCTATACACCTGTGGCTCACTTAATTCATTTATGCTGCCTTCCTGGCCCCATAGGCATCTGAGGTTTTCGTTCCTGATCTCTGCCTGCTTACCTTCCACCTATCTACCTTTTTTCCTACGTGACTCGCCACCCAGTCAACCACCTTTTCTGTCCCTCACTACTTATTTAAACACATTCCACTTTGTTTCAGAAAGGTCTTAAAATTGATTATAGGACATAAATATAACAAATTAAAAAGAGATACAGTAATAAGAAAAACTGCCTCAGAAACTGCTGACTAGATTAAGAGGTCAAGACCATGGGGAAAAAAAGAACTTAGAAATTCAGATCATTTGTTGCAAGCGGTGACTATGCTTGAGCCACAGGTTGGCTCTGAGCTTTTACATATTATCTTGTTGCCCATTAGAGAAAAACATATCAGTTTCTTATTAGGAGCAAACTTCCTCCTATAACTTGTCTCTAAAAGAAAGCTTCCAGTTGTTTCTATATAGGTGATGTTTGCTAACAAAGGGCAAAGAAAGTTGAAGAGTGAGTAGACTAATTACAAAATATATTTGATGAAGAAGCTCTTCTTTTGAAAGTAATGTGACCAAAGTAGTCAAGTTAGTTTAAACTTTTTTACCTCTCTGATACTGGTAATACCACCAGGCGATGTCTAGGAAAAAGTAAGAAAACGTTTTACCAAATCCATTCATCGAAAAGACAAAGCATACTTTTATTTTCCATGGAGATTCCACTCTGAGGGTGTCCAGGTCACCATCCAGCTCGACATACACAAAGAGATCTTGTAGCAGAGCTGGAGCTGACCTTTTCCCTATCCTTTTCCCAAGGTCGGAGTAGGCAAGAGCAATGCCGGTCACCTCGCAGTGCCCAAGGCTCCCAGCAGGGGGCTCACTGAGCATGCCCGCAGCCATGCAGCCATGCAGCCTGAAGAGAGATGGGATGGCATGGGGCGTAGGATGCACGAATATGGATGGGTCCTTGGAAATACTCGCATGTTTGATTGAAAAGTGGCTTACATGATACCTTTCACGACAGAGGCCCCATGGTCCCCCTCTGCTACATTGTAATTTGCACCTGCACATTTTGTAGGATTCTATATTTGTTCACTCAACAATCATCAGTGACGTATCTACTATACATATTTCAGCGAATGAAACAACTCTGTTCCCTGCTCTTCTAGAGCTTACAATCTACAAACCTTTGCTTTTTTCTTCCCGTTAAGAGTTTGGTAAGTAACACAGATACCAGCGGGGAAAAGATGGGGGGGGGGGGGCTGTTGAAAAAACTAATTAGCACACTAGGACTTGTGAGCAGACCGGAGGCAGGTGAAGCCCCCTGTTGTGCTGAGTATAAAATATAAGACAGATTATCAGACCTGGAAAATCCTTCATGGCACCATGGAGTTGGCTGGGTCCAGGTCCCAGAGAGCAGAAAACGGGGGTCTTTACTTGTTGCTCTCCTGCAAGCCTTTGGGGTCTATTTGGGGGATCAACTTGGTTTTCCTCTGTAGGCTATTATTTGAACTTCCTTCTGCCCTTCCATCACTCCTGACCAAGAGTGTGTGAGCCAGCCCAGCTGTCACTTTAAGTGTGTTTTGGTCACTTGCCACCCATAACTCAGACAGCAAGAGCTCATTTTCTGCTGTTCCTAAAAGTGGTAGTATAGATGGGCATCCATCCACTGGTAAACATTTCTGCTCTTGACCTGGTCCTGACCTGAATCCCATGCGAAAAAAACTTAGTTTGCCAGATTTAGTTGCCCTCTTTTATCACTCTAATAGCATTTTCAGTTATTTACCTTTTCTAATAGATGTTATTTTTAAGGCGGTTTTAGGTTTACAGAAAAATTATGTAGGAGATACAGAGTTCGCATGTACATCACCTCACGGTTTCCCCTATCATTGCACTAGTATGGTATATTTGTTACAACCAATAAACCAAGATTAAAATATTTTTAGCTAAAGTCTATAGTTTACATTAGAGTGCATTCTTTGTGTGGTGCAGTTCTGTGGGGTCTGACAAATGTGTAAGGTCACGTATCCGCCACTCCAGCATTCCACAGAACAGTTTCACAGCCTTAAAAATGCTTACATAGCATTTTCATAGAAGTATATCTACAAATATGAGCTCACCATCTCTGCCATGCCAGGGACGGGATTGGGGGAGAGATGAAAAGACAGACTGCTCATATGGAGTTCTCTGACTGGTGACGAGACCCACACAGAGACCAGGATTACAAACTCACTTCCCAGTAGTAGTCGGTAAGTCACTTAGATGAGTCATGTGTGGGGTATGCGACCTACGTGGCAGGGACTCAGAACTGGCGAGTCACTGCCCCATAAAAGGGAAACAGCTCTTACACAGCCAGTCATTGTTATATAGAATTGAGGTTCAGGGAGCCCAGATATTTAGTTTTATTTCTCAAAAGCTGCTACAATTAAGATTGTTTGTGTTCTGACTCTTAGCTGTTATCAATGAGTTTAACATTGGAAACATGTAGCATGGGCCAAATGTAATATTGCTGTTTGCAGGGTGCTGTGGGTTGCTGGTCTGGAACTCTTCACCTGGCGAAATCATGCCAAGTGGTCAGCAGTGTGGACATGGCTAAAACACTGGGAGCCAAAAGGAGGAGGCTCTTGGATGACCCCTGGATGGCAGGGAATTGAAAGGGGTGGCAGGGATGGCTTCAAGGGGAGGTGCATTTGTCTGAGTCTTCAAGGAGGAAGGTAACAAGGGAATACTGACTGCATACAAGGATACAGAAGCCAAAAGGCCCAGGGACGGTGAGCTCTCCTATAGTAGAGCTGACTTCTCACTGAGAATGACTGGAAAAGGAGAATTAATAAAAATTAGTTAAAATTTTTTAAAAATTATCATGGTAACAACAACAAAATGACACCTAAAGCCTGGTAGGGGTGGGGGTGGGGGAGCAGAAAAAAACAACAACAACTGTAAACACATGTGTTTGAAGGCACTGGAGAGCTACTAAGATATCCTATCTTTAGAAGCCATGATTCTGGAGGGAAGAAAAATTCATTAAGGTGAGCCTGACAGTCAGTGCTGCTTTTCATCTCATAGTGTATGCTGATTTATAAGTGTCATGGGTTATGGGCTTGGGAAACTGAGCAAAAAGGGTCTGCTGAGGGCAAAGAATGGAAGCAGAACTTTCAGCAATCTGGGAAGACAAAAGTGGGATCAGTTCTACTAAGACATTCAGGGCTCGGGGGGCCAAGACTGGAGGGGAACATAGACAAGAGCTTAATAGCCTTAGCTATCATAAGTGACAGAGGTCAAGGAAAACTAAGCAAAAACCACAGCCCAAAAGTCACAGAGCTAAACAGAGCTCTTGGCAGGCTCACAAGGTTATGGGGTAGCTGTTAGAGTTCAGGGTCTCCTAGGAGGTGGGTTCCTGGTGAACCTTCAGGCTTTCAGTTTGACCCCTAAAGAACTGTGTTCTAGGAGCGAGTGCATGTTAGAAATAGATCAGGCCTTTCATTGAAATCCAGCCTCAGAACAACTCAGTCCCCATTCGGATTAAGTTTATTTGCTCCTATTGAGTTTCCTTGCAGAAGTTGAAGGTTCAGCCAGATAGTGTTCACGTTCTGTATTCTAATGTTCACCACTCACTGGAAGTTTGCCAGGCATGTTAAGAGACAAGACCAAGAGAAAAAGACAGAACATGGTAATAGATTCATAGGTGACCTGAATACTGGATTTATCAACTGTGGGCCTTAAAATAATGGTAAACATGCTCAAGAAAATAAAAAGATGGAAAAAATAAGAAAGAAAGAAAGAAAGAAAGAAAGAAAGAAAGAAAGAAAGAAAGAAGAAAAAGATGGAGATTGCACCAGAGAACTGGAGAATTGGAGTATATGTATGTATATTATATATGTACATATATATAATTAAAAATATATTATCCAAGATTAACAACTAACTAGATCAATTTAACAGCAGGTTGGGCACAGTTGAAGAGAGAATTAATGATTTGGTAGATAGGTCAACAGAAAAATATACACACTTATGCACAGAGAGAGACATGTGAAAAATGCAGACAAGACCACAAGAGACATATTGGATGTGAAGAAAAGTTCCTTTTTAAAAAATGTTTATTTTTGAGAGAGAGATAGAATATGCGCAGGGGAGGGGTAAAGAGAGAGGGAGACACAGGATCTGAAGCAGGCTCCAGGCTCTGAGCTGTCAGCACAGAGCCTGAAGTGGGGCTCAAACTCACAAACTGTGAGATTATGACCTGAGCTGAAGTCTGACGCTTACCCAGCTGAGCAACCTAGGTGCCCCCAGAAAAGTTCTAACATATGTGTAATTGGAGTCCCCAAAAAGGAGGAGATGAAAAATGCTGTTGAACCAGTATCTGAAGAAGTGACAATTGATCATTAAAAAAAAACAAAAAAAAATGGATGAAATATATCAAGCCACAGATTCTAGAAGCATAAACCCAAGCAGAGAAACACAAAGAAAACCACACCAAGGAACATCACAGTAAAACTGTGGAAATGCAAAGACAAATAGAAAATCTTCAATACAAGAAAGCCATCTTCAGATAAAAACCAAGCCCCAGCTCAATGCTTATTGCTTAGGACACAGAAAAGGTAGAAAAGTACAACATGCAAACACATGTCAAGAAAAACTGCCTTGGATGGGGCGCCTGGGTGGCTTAGTCGGTTAAGCATCCGACTTTTGCTTAGGTCACGCGGTTCGTGGGTTCAAGCCCGCATCACTCTCAGCTAGCTCAGAGCCTGGAGCCTGTTTCAGATTCTGTGCCTCCCTCTCTCTCTGACCCTCCCCTGCTCACGCTGTCTCTCTCTCCCAGAAATAAATAAAAACACTGAAAAAAAAAAGAAAAAAAAAACTGCCTTGGCTATTTTAACATCAGAGAAAGTAGACTTTCAGGCAAGAAGCTTTGCTAGAGAGAAAGGGAGTTTGCATAATGAAGGTGCCATCCACTAGGAAAATAAAACAATTCTCAATTAGTATGCACTAATAATATAATTTCCAAATACACACAAAGCAAAGGCTGACAAAGAAAAGGAGAACTAATGAATTCACAGCCATAATTGGAGATTTCAAAACCCTTCTCTCAGCAACTAATAAAATATCGATGAGGGTGGGGCGCCTGGGTGGCTCAGTTGGTTAAGCGTCTGACTTCAGCTCAGGTCATGACCTCACGGTTCGTGGGTTCGAGCCCCACGTCAGGCTCTGTGAGGACAGCTAGCTCAGAGCCTGGAGCCTGCTTCAGATTCTGTATCTCCCTCTCTCTCTGACCCTCCCCTGCTCACACTGTCTCTCTCTCTCAGAAATAAATAAAACATTAAAAAAAATTGATCAGGGTATAGAGGATTTGAGGAATACAATGAACAAATATGTCTCCATTGATAGGAGGGGAGCTCTTCACCCAACCGCCATAGATAGATTTTCAAGGACTCAGGAAACATTTACCAAAATTGACCACTTCCTGAATAATAAAGCCAATCTCAAAAAAGTCTGAAGAAATGAAATTGTTCAGAATGTTTCCTATCCATGTGGTATTAAACAAGAAATCAAGAAGAAAACAGAGGAAATCTCCAAATGTTAGGAAACCAAGCAACATGGTTCGAATTCCTAAGTAACCCATGTATGGAAGAAGAAACCTCATGGAAATTAGAAAGCATTTTGAACCGAATGATAATGAAAATAAGACATGTCAAAACTGGGGGCGGGGGGTGCCTGGGTGGCTTAGTCGGTTGAGTGTCTGACTTTGGATCAGGTCAGGATCTCATGGTTCGTGGGTTCAAGCCCTCCATTGGGCTCTGTGCTGACAGCTCAGAGCCTGGAACCTGCTTCTGATTCTGTGTCTCCCTCTCTCTCTGCCCCTCCCCTGCTTGCTCTCTGCCTCTCTCTCTCAGAAAGAATAAACATTAAAAAACAAAACAAAACAAAAAACCTGTGGGGCGGTGTGAAAACTGAACCTAGAGGGACATTTACAGATCATGACACACTTGAGCTGCAAATAATTTAGGTGACAGTGTGCATAAAATTGAACGCCTAAAATTGAATGCTGCGCTGCCTCTTGAAATCATATTTCTAGTATTTCAGTGTTGCCTAAACTATGTTGGTTACATTAAAGACTACATTAGAGACGGCATGCTGGCATTTGAAAATGTGATCTTTTCTCTGCCCTTAAACATGATCAGTTGATTTATTCTGGATGAGATTAACACCGATTTTTTTTTTTTTTGATTAACAAGTTATCCCCTTATGATCAGGGGTGAAATCCTTGTTGGTGTCTGTATGTACCAGGATGGAGAGTGAGGGGGGTGGCAGGGGACACCATCTGGTCCTGAAGTGTAATCCCAAAGCCTGACATTCTTACAGCAGGGGCTTGGAGGTGAGTCATAAGCTCACTCAGACACACACAGAACACACAACTCATCAGCTCTGAATTTTATAAACTTAACAATGAGTCCCAGGAGTGCTGAGCTGAGCTTTGATAAAGATTTTCTGAGTGTTCCAGACATTTTTTTCAGTCTTCTTGCTTCAATAAAACTCAAATCATGTTTTGCTCCAAGCGTTTGTTCTCTTAATCTTGAAACCCTCCTGCCTCTTTTAAGCAAAACTGAATTTATACATTTCTCATTCATTTATACCTTAGTCCTGAAAATCTTCTGAAAAAAAAAAAAAAAAGAGTCCTACAAAGAAAATCTTTGAGTGTTGCTTCTTTCATTAGATGGGAGATTTTCCAGGTCAAATGACTTGAAAATACAGCATATTTCGGTCCTCCGACCTTTCTCCCAAAAGGAGGGTGTTTTTGAACGTGGCCTTCAGATCAGCACATGGTTGGGGTGTGTGGGAAGGAGAGTGCGAGATGTACCTCGGAAGTGGTGGTAGTCGAGGTTAGTTGTCAGAAATACAATGTGATTATTAAAATTCCACAAAGCCATTATGCAGATTGTGACATACATCACAGTTCTGTTAGTTGTGTGACAGCATAACATTTGCACGTTGTCCATTAAGACTGAAAAAACAAAGAAACTTCTGGGAAAGAAATGAATCATTTAGATCTCAGAGTTGGCAGAAAGGAGCCCTAAACGGTGTTTTCAGGACAGGGAGCAAGGCCACATACGTTAGGGACTCTTGTGTCTCCTCGCCTCCAATGCAACGTTTCATTCCAGCTAAGGCTCTGGCCCCGGGCTGGAGAGCAGAAGTGTCAGGTTCACTGTAGTGTCTCAGCCGCAGGTGGGAATCTCTGTGTGTGGAAAAAGTGTCCCAGGATGAAACCGGATGGTTTACTTAGGTGGCCCAGCACTCTCCACAGCTCTACAAGGTAGCAATCAGTCACAAGACGCCCAAATCCTGCCACCAACTAGCAGTCAGGAGGCAGTGGGGAACCTCCTCCCATTTGTCCTTTGGTCTCAGGGGACAGTGCCCTGAAGTTCCAGCACGTGAAGACTGCCAGTTCATGAGCGGTGGCTGCCCCGGGTTGGAGATGGGGGGCGTGTTGCCCAGGATAAGTGAGTCTTGAATATTTCTGCACAAAATAAGAGGACCACATAGACAGGATTTTGTTATTCCTCTTGACTGAGAAGCTAAAAAGGCAATTCACTGCAAATGAAGAGAAGGAGGGAAAAGTAGAGTCCATGGAGAAAGGGCACTGCTAGTTTGAAGTTGGAAATATTAAGGTGCAGAGAGGGGTCAAAAAAAATGACTCAAAGGAAAAGTAAGATTGCCGTGCGACGAGGACTTCTTTTAGGCTGGGCATAGAATTTTCTCATCAATGGAAACTCATTGGATCAAGGTCAGGCTGAGGTGTGAAAAGCCCATCTTTTAGCTTGCATTTTGGAGAACAGTTCATTGCTATCTGGCTACCTTGACAACTTACCAGATGATGGTTTCCAGGCAGAGGGCTTGCTCTGGTGGGCTGGTAAATGTTTACCAGCTGGCATTTGGGGATGGGGGGTGGGGGGCGCGGAAAGCCTAATTGATACCATTTTCTAATTTCTTTGGTATAAATATTCCCATCGGGCTGTCAACCAAAGTCACAGGATGTGGATTTGGGAAATGCAGTATGTGATCCACGGGTCCGAGCCAGCCCCATTGTATTACTGCTGCTGTGTTAGCATACATTTCACTCTCCCAAAGTAGTGTGCTAAAGGCCTGAAAACCAGTTCATGAAGTCGGCTTAGCTCCTGTAGTCTAGCCAAATAAACCTTTTCTTTGTTGTTACTGTGAAAATAAAGTTCTGCACATCATATAGAATAATCACAAGCAGGGAAATAATGGAGATTGGCCTGGCGAGCTTTTGCTGGAATTCAGTATTAATGTATCCTCATATTAAGTGCCTGTCTTGGTGAGCTCAGAGAGCATGGTAATCGGTTTAGGATTGATCTAATCATCTCACTGTCCCTAGGAGGTAGACGGTTATTAGGCTAATTTCAGCTATAAGCATACCCACCTTGTAGTTGTGAATCTGCATGAGATAAGATATGTAAAGTGCTCTATGCACCCAGTAGGTCCTCAAAAATGTTATTCTTATCTAATAGTGTGTTATGTCTGTGATTTTCAGGGTGATTCTCAAAGGCAGAGAATCAAGTAATCAAGTCTGTAGATACTCTGTAGGCCATGATTATGCCTTTTCTGATGGATCTAGTTAATTAAGTGTGCTTCTCTTTAATATAGGAAGATTTATTTCTTCTGTGATTTACTCTGTCAGAAAGGCACCCAACCGCCAGCTCGGGCTGGACATTAACTGGCTAAAGTGAATATTATCCTTCCGTATCACCTGCAATGGACATAAGCAAACACAAGATTTTGGCTGAAATGGCGTCGAGCACCTCGGTCTGCAGATTGCCAGGGGACAGACAGCACAGAGTGTCTGTGAGCAGTGGACCCCAGAAACACAGGGCCTGGAGTGTGAAGCCTATAGAAACAATAACTGACCGTCACCGAGAAAATTTCCTGCCTCTTCTCCCCTAGAGTTATTACAGGACTCCACGTCCTCTGCCCTTAATAATCCAGACAGTCAAAGTGTGTATTGTTTCGGTCCATTTCTTAGCGGGAAAAGGCGATTGGACATTTCCCTCGCACATCCACTGCCAAATGCAGGGAGTGCAGCCAGTTCATCGGAGCGTGGATGTCTGCCTGCCCAGAGGCAGGGAGGAGATGGCAAGGTGTCATCTGCCGGACTCAGCTCAGAAGCCTCTTAACTGTGCACTTAATAAATGAAGCTTTGGCAGACATACCTTGAATTATTAATGACGTTATTCAGCTTTGATTGTTTCCTTCTTTTGGGGAAAGGTTATTCACTCAAATGCCTTTGATTAGACCATACAGTACATCACAATTGGGCATATTTTATGTGCGACTTTATGGTGATAATAGTTCTGTCTCATTTAGAAGCAAATCAGACATTATGAACTTCGTGATTTATTAATGTATTGATTTCTATAAATGTCAGCGCACCTCACATCCCGTCAGAGAGCCCAAGAGCAATCAGCAGAGAGCCAATAAAAATGTAAAATGAAACCATCATTAAAAAAAAAAACGGAAATATGGCCTGTTTCAAAGCCCTGCTGCCTCTCTGAATTGTTTCAGGATCGTTACCATGAAGGCATCTCCCTCACCCCTGAGGAAACAGCCTACACGAAGCTGTCAGGGATAGCTCTGGTCTGTTTGTCTATTCTGCGTGGTGTCAAATAAGAAAACCGGAGGCGAAGTCAGACCTGAAGGGGCCTCTGGACCCGGTGTCCAGGCTCTTCATCCCGGAGGATGCAGAGGGAAAAGGGGGCTGCTTTCCCTCAGCTTTGCCCTATTTCAACCTACCAGCTTTCTCCTGAGGAATCTTCAGGGAAAAGTCTACGTCCCCCAGCATAATTTGGCACAACCACCCAGCATGAGTTTTCTGCAATAGGTGCAGTCCCCTGTCTCTGCCAGAATGTGTCATCAGCTGATCTCCATCTCAGCCACCCTTTAAACCTGCCTTGAGAGCCATCTCCTCTGGGCAGCTCTCGCAGACCACTGCGGGGAAAGCTCTCTCTGCTCTCTTTCCAAACTCCTGAAGCGCCTACTGTCTCTAACCGTCACCCAGCAGGTGTCAGAATCTACCTTTGGGTGTCGCGGAGCTCATTTACAGGACTGGGGGTGGGGTAGGGTAGGGTAGGCACGGAGAAACTAGATCTTGTGCCTGTTTTTGTTCTGTTTTTATTTTTGGTATCTCACTTCTATGATGTCCATAGTAGGTGCTAAGTGCTCATTATTGGCTCTAAGTGTGTAGAATTACGAGAAGCTAAATAGGAATATAACGTTGAATCCTGAGAAGCAGCCAAGAGAGCGTCTGGAAAGTATTTGGCTAATTTAGTGGCTAATTCTGTCATCTGACAGTTTAGTTTAGAAATCCCGATCTGGCAGCCCATGGGGTACAGTTGTTGTTTTGCTTCTTTTAAATGTGAGTTTTGACAACATTTACTGCACATAAAATATGGATTTTTGGCTTCTCTTTAGAAATTGGAATTTATGTCTGTGTGGGCCTGCATTATCACATAGCACATGGCAACAATTGGCTGAGCTGAGAAGTGGCTGCTCGCTTTAGACACGGCACGTGCTCTCTAGTAAACCGCAGTCCCCGCTCGTCCCTGTTATCACCCCCCCAGAACTAAGACCAAGGGACAGTCCTCCATTATCACTCATTCACACTACGTGCCTCTGTGAGCCCAGTTTAACTGCCCTTCTCCCGCACCCCATATCGTGTTTTTCCAAGTGACTTTTGTGTGTTTTGTGATAATCTAGAATCGTGACCATTTCACGTTAGGGTCCCAAGCAACATGGAGCAAAAAGGAATGCCCTGTGATTAGAGAGGACCCTGTACAGATTTCTCCCTATTTGCTGTGTGAACTTCTGGCTCAGTGCATTTCAGCCTTCTATTCTAATAAGGCACTTTCCACATCACATAGCTCCTGTGAACTACATGTTATATTGGCCCATTTTACAGAGGAGAAAACTGAGGTGCAGAGAGGAAGGAGAACATATTAATTTTCCCATTTGAAGAAATGGAATCAAGAGATCTTATGAGACCTCCCTGAAATCATGAAGATGGTGGGTAGAAGAGCAAACATTGATCTATCTCATCGCCTGATTGACAGTCAGATGCTTTCTGGCCTAAGGGACCATCCTGGGGGTTTCCCTTGGGCCCCAACTCCTGTGTCTCTTGTGGTTGTTGCTCTGTCTCAGCAGGTCAGGGACCAAATTCCTCTACCCAAGCTTCTCACACTTCTGTGCTCGAGAATTTGCAGAAGCCAGTCTGAGGGGGCAGCAGGGCAGACACCAAGTGTTTTCAAGGGTCCCTCCCCCAGCTCCTCCCCTGCCTCAAGTTCTCTGCCATCCATTTAGCATTTCCAATCTTGTTCCCCTTTCTGGGCACAAAAGCAACCTTTGCTCTGGGTGACAGGCTGTATAAGCCACAGGGCATATGAGTTACAAAGAGACGCTTTTATCCTGCCCTCTGACTTTGCAGATACGGCTGCTGAGGCCCAGAGAGCGAAGTGAATTTGTCCAAGGTCACACACTGGATTCCTGACAGAGCAGGATTAAACTCGGGTGGGTGTTCTTTTCACAGCACCACTCACTCATTCAACAGATAATCGCTGAGTGTCTACTAAGTGCCAGCCACTCTTGTCGGCACTGGGGGTCGGTGAGTAGAGCTGTGAACAGAGGTGGTGATGTGTGCTGTGAATGAAACAAAGCAGGGTTCCAGCACTAGAGAGAAATGGGTCACAGGGGTCATCCTTTTCTACACGATGGATGGAGAGGGCGGCAGCCGAATTCAGCATCAGCAAGGGGGGAATGATGGCGTGCTTTGCAGTTAAAACAGTTGGACTTGAATCCAGGCTCTGCAGCTCAACCGTTGGTGAGTGTGAGCAAGTCATTTCCAGCCTACAGGACTCCGTGCTCCCTCCCTGCCTGTTAGGATCAAGGAGCCGCTGCAGAGGGGGTGCCTGGGATGTTGAAGGCATTGGATAAAGTCCCCTCCTCACTTGGTGGGGAGAGCTGGGGCTGTTTCCTCACGGGTGTCTCTGTCTCCACTCAGCTGAGCGGCGTGCGACCTACAGAGAGCCTACATAATAGTCCGTGAGCCGGGGTGGTGGCTGGCAGACTTGTGTAGTTTTAAGGGGATGAATGAGCCAGGATTAATAAAATGAGTTAATCTGTGAATGCGTTAGTGGGTCACAGGGCTCTGAAGCTTTTTAATCTGAGGAGTGGTGGGTGGCAACCGCTAAGCCTCGAGTGATGCTTTGATGGAACTTTCCAGATCGGAGTTCCGGCTTGGAATTCCTAGCTCTTCTAAATTCCTTGCTGGGAGACAGCAGTATTTTTCATCACGTGAGTCTCAAAGTGCCTTAGCAGAAAGCTTAAGTTGGATCATAGGAGTCTTTGAAATTTACATCTCACATTTAAGAAACCCAAACAGCTTCTAGTCATGCCTCTCTGTGAAGCCTTCCCAGACCTCCCTACCTGCATCTCAAATCCTGAAACACCTTGTCTATAATGATCACTTCTATAGGAGTATGGGATGAGGAGTCTGGGCAAGGAGACACATTTTCCTTTTCACCTTATCGCTCATTACTGTTTGAAATATTTTTAAAGCTATGTGTTGGATTGTTTTGATAATTTTAATGCTACGATTAAAAACATGCTATTTCTGATGGGATAATGGTAAATAGATGCTATCTGTTTCTCTGTGAAGTTGATCCTAGTAAGTCTGGTCTAGTGCATTTGGTGTTTAGCTGTGTTTGTTGTGATGCGATTTTTGTGTAGTAACACTTTTTTTCCACACAAAACATGATAATTTGGTGATCATTAGTGTGTCGCCAACTATTTCTGGTCCTCTTCCTTACGGGCACAGGCTGGGATGCACTTCCAGCCCCTCTGAAGTTAGGTGTGATCGTGTGGCTGGTGCTGGCCAATCAGATGAGAACAGGAGTACTGTGCAGATACCAAGTAAATACTTTTTGAATTACAATGGAGTGAAGTGCTATGGAGGGACGCCTTGTGGACTTAAACAGGTAACCCCAGGATTCCTCTCGGCGGCCCACATGCTGAACCAGGAGCAAGAAGGGGATGGCCAGGTGCAGTGAGGGGGAGGGGCATTCTTTCCAAGGACTCCCGGAGGAAGAGAGCCTGCTCCAGGGCAAGGGAGTCAGTGCCGGTGTGTCTGGAGGCAGGGACTCCATGAACAGGGGACAGAGGAATGTGAGGTGACATGGACCGTTTTGTGCTGGGTCCTGGGGGTCCATGTAAACAGTTTTAGGGGCGTCAAGCAGCAAAGCAAGTACGGTACAGAAGGCTTTACTTTTTTGAGAAGCCACTGGAGAGTTAGGAGTTCCAGCATTAATCACCCACTGAGAGCTGATATTAATCATAAGAGAACAGAGATGTCTTTGGCCCCTCCCGGCTTGCGGGGGCTTCACGGAGGAGGGCTTTGCAAGGCCAGGTCTCCACCCGATGGCTTTGCATCCTTCCCTTCCTTGCTGGCTCACTGCAGTGGAGAGCCTCCATTAATCAAATAGGCCCAAGACCTTAGGCTTGGTCCCAGCTCTCTGCAAATGAGTGACAGGGAAGAAAGCCTGTTTCTCCCTGTCGGTTACTAAAATCCACAGTGTGAGATATTTGAAGTTTCTGTTGGAATGCCAAACGGCCTGGTAATTCCTGCTTAGAATGCCAAAGGTGAGTCAGGCTTGGCTGGAGGCCTGATTCCACAGCATCAGGAATATTGTAAACTGGAGAAAACCTCCCAGGACTGTAAAATTTCTTTTAGCTAATCAGCAACTTCCTCCTTTATTCTTACTTCAGTTAGCCCATACCCTGTGGGGGGTGGGGTGGGGACAGGTCCAGGTGTAATTAAAAGGGAAAGATTAAATATGCAAAAATGGGGGGAGGTTGGGTGGCTCAGTCAGTGGAACCTCCGACTCTTGGACTCTTGATTTTGGCTCAGGTCATGCATGGCTCATGGGTTTGAGCCCCGTGTTGGGCTCTGCACTGATGGTGTGAGGCCTGCTTGGGTTCTCTCTGGTCCTCCCCTGCTAGCTCTCTCTCTCAAACTAAATCAACTTAAAAAAATATTTTAAAATATGCAAAAAAAAAAGGCATAATAATAATTAAAGCAAAAGTCTGCGAAGATAGGAAACAGTAGGGATCAGGATAAGAGATATAGGTAATTCCATATGCATTTCAGATTATTTCTCAGAAGTAGAAAAAATAGGTTTTGTAAAACAAGAAATTATCTATCTATCTATCTATCTATCTATCTATCTATCTATCATCTGTTTATTTATCTATCTGTCTCTAAGATATCATACATAAAACCTCTTAGCAGTTATCACTGAAGGTTGGGGCTACGGATAGCTGTTACATTCTTTTTGCTCGTGTGTATTTTCTAAACTTTCTGTAATGAATAGGTACAAATTTCTAATAAGAGGACATTTAAAAGGTTCTTTTTAAACTGACTTAAAGAGCAGATGAGGAGCACCTCAGAAGCCCTGGGATTGGGGGTGGGTGCGGCCCAGAGCCCTGGGCCTGTTCCCTGAGGAGAGCCCAGGGAGCCAGGCAGGTGAGGGGGGTGTGCTTCAGGCTTGTAGCCTTGGCAACACGTTAAGTTTATCAACCCAGTTTCAACGCTGGGAAATGGTGGGAGCAATCCCAACCTTGCGGGCTCTCGTGAGACTTAGATGAGGTAGCGCATGGAAGGGCAGCTGGGAGGGGGTATATGGGGTTAAAGGGCTCCTAATGGCTCCTTCCTAGCTTGCGAAGGAAAACAGAAAGTCCACATCCTGGCTAGAGGTTGGACAGGATGCCTTCCATTCTGGTAGAGGCTTTTCTGAGACACTGGGGGGCGAGGGCCGTGTTGTGTGAGGGGGGGTGAGGGGCGAGTCTTCCATTGATCAGAACAGTAGCGGACATTTCAGAAGCATTTCCTAGCTACCAGGCCTGCATCCAGTGCGCCCTGCACATGGTCTCCCAGAACCCTCCCACGACCCTGTGAGCTCACCCTGCTTCCCTGTTAAAGAAGCTGAGAGACTTAGAGATTCATGCTAATCCGTCCAAGGCCACAGGGTTAGTCAAGGACACGGGGCTCAAATCCACGCCTGCTTGATCCTAAAACCCATGCTCTTGGCTGCTGTGTTATATGGTATCAGCGTATAACCACGGTGAGCTGGATTAAAATGCCACTTCTGCCACTCGGATGTGAGCCTACCCATGTCTCCTGGTCCTCCTGAGGACCAAGTGTGAAAAACACAAGAGAGGGACCTGTGCCTGGCGCCCCGCACTACTTGTCACTGGTGGTCCCCTCGCTCCCTCATCTGGGACCCCGAGAGGACATTCCCACAACATTTGGGTCTTTTCAGGAAGCATCTCAAAGCGACGCTGCTGAAAAAGCAATTTTTTTTCTGCTGTAGCTGTGTGGATAGATTTTTAATATTTAATTAGGAAGACCTTCTGCTTGGAGAGAGGGCAGGACTTGTTATTAAATCCCCGCTGCTTGGGCTCCCTCACTTGCCCGTGGGATTATTCATTCATTTCCAGTCACACAATTTAATATTGCAACAGCTAATGGGGAGATGTTGATAATTTGTAAAACTGGTGGGTCCCAAGGCCATTGGAGAAGCTCCACGCCTGGGCCCGATTCCGGGGGCTACAGCGGATTCTCGGGAGATGAGGGCGCCGCCGAGCTTCCTGTTCATTATCTGTAACATTCATGCGTGTCTTCTGAGATACCATGTGGGGAGCCATGAGGATGAGATAAACCTTCACCACGTAGTTTCGTCCTTGAGGAGTCAGGCCCCTGGGACACCTGAACGCATACAGGGTTTTGTGTTAAAATGTGTACTTGGGATTTGTTTTAATCAGGCACAGTAAGACATGCAGAAAGGGAAAGGACTGTCACAAGGGAAGTGGTCTATACTCAGATCCCTACAAACAGGAGACACGGCCACGCCACGCGGGGCCACACAGGGAAGCACCAGAGGCGGTCAGGAGGCAGAGAGGGATGAGGGGAGAGTATGGCCCAGAGCCTCGAATGGGTGAGGCAGGACAGGTATGCGGAGTAAGTTTAGGATTGGAAAGTTGGAATGATCTTGGCCATCTCCAGGCTGTAGGGGTGTCCCCAGCTGTCTGGTACCTGGCCCTGCAGTGGTTTGGAGCAGAGGGAATACTGCCTTGGTGTGTGAGAGCTAGAGGAGAGAGGTGGTTGGGGTGTGGGCTCTGGGTCGGTGGGTTTGTACCAAAGGTCCACTTGCAGGGGAGTCACTTGCTATCCGTAGGAATTAGCTAGCTCGGGGAGGGGCGGTCTCTCCAGGGTCAAGGTCCAGATGCCAGAGTATCAAGAAAATGGAAACTAAGAAAATACAGCCAATAGAGTTTGGTTTTGCAGTTAGGTGTGGGCTCAAAATGCCTACTTTGAGGGGCAACTGTGTGGCTCAGTCAGTTAAGTGTGTGCCTTTGGCTCAGGTCATGATCTTGCAGTTCATGGGTTTGAGCCCTGTGTTGGGCTCTGCACTGATAGCTCAGAGCCTGGATCTGGCTTCAGATTCTGTGTCTCCCCCTCTCTCTGTCCCTCCTTCACTTGTGCTCTCTCTTAAAAATAATTAAACCTAAAAAAAAAATAAAACAAACAAAAACCAGAACGCCTACTTTGCATTTCTTAGCTGGGGCCACAGGCATGAATATCCCTTGGGCCCAAATGCTACGTACTGAGCATCTTTCCCCAAGACTACTGGAAAACTCCAGTTTCCAGGCTGTAGCCCAATTCTACCAATGGGTCCTCTGCACAAACAGGCAGAAGGATCTTTGCAAAGCAGCCATTCATAGAGCACTTAACTGTGGAGTATCCAGTACGTGCCAGACAC
This sequence comes from Hyaena hyaena, assembly GCF_003009895.1. Taxonomy (NCBI): domain Eukaryota; kingdom Metazoa; phylum Chordata; class Mammalia; order Carnivora; family Hyaenidae; genus Hyaena; species Hyaena hyaena. The sequence continues at coordinate 1,131,372 of NW_024080734.1, read as the reverse complement.
TTTGATGGGCGGTGTGAGTACAATGGTGAGCAAAGACAGGTGTGGTGCTTGTCCCCAGTGAGGTTACAGCATGGAGGACTTCACCTAAGAATCACAGACACACATATAAAATTGTAATGGGGGATGTACTGCAAAAGAGGCGCTGTTTGGTGCTATAGACAGTGGCAAGGGCTCTGGTGCAGTGGAGGTAGTCAGGGGAGTCTTCTCTGAGGGAGTGAAGGTAGGCCTGAAATCTGAAGGAGTGGGAACTTACTAGATGGGAAGGAAGGTGTGTGTGTGTGTGTGTGTGTGTGTGTGTGTGTGTGTGTGTGACATTCTAAGTATAGAGGGAAGAGGTGGGAGCTTTTCAGGAACCTCTTGTGCAGAGGCTCTGAAGAAGGAGAAAACAAGATGTTCAAAGGAAATACGTCTGAACATGTCCCTTGCTTTAAAGCTTTCAATGGCTCCCCATTGCCTGCAGGAGAAAGGCCAGCCTCCCTAATAAGGCCTTCAAGGTCTTTTATGATCTGCTCTTTGCTTAGTTTTCAGGGTTTGTCTGTCGCTTCCCTCCTCCATGTTACCCAGCACCACACATACTCACTCTCTAGAAGCACTTGCTGTTCCTCCAGCCTGTCTTCCTGGGTGACACTTTCATACCTTTGCACATGCACCTACTCCATCTAGCACCTGATTTCCTGCCCTCTGCTGGGCTACTTCCTGGGTTTCGTCCAAATCTGTCCCATTACACTGCACTCCTCCAGGGGGTACTACTTAGACTATAGTGTGAATGACTCCTGCTGGACTTGTACGGGTCCTCTATAAAATGTCACCTCAAGGGCCATTTCCTTGGAAATGGAAATTTTTCTTTCTTTCCCAGGCAGCATCTGTATGGCAAGATCTCTCTCCTACAGCATCCACTAAATTGCATGATAATACAGAGGCCATTTTGTCTCTCTTGACCATGGACTCCTTGAGGGGATGGTGAGTTCCTTCACTTGCTTAACGAATGTGTATTGAGCTCCTGTTCTGTGCCAGGTACTGTTCCAAGTGCCAGCAACATGGCCACAAATAAGTCAGGCAGCCCTCTGTGCAGCGTGACTGACTCATAAGTTCAATAATCACATGCACAGATATGCAATTATGAATGGTCTTGAGTACTCAGGTGCAAAGACTAGGGGCAGTGTGAGGAAGAAAAGCCAGAAGGAACCTGGTTTGAGTTAGAGGGAGGGAGAGTCTGCAGACATGGGAGCAGAAGTGTAAAGATTAGAAAATGTAGTAGGAAGAGTCTCAGGGAGCAGGGACACCATGTGCAAGAACCATGAGAATGAATTTGGTCATTTGTGGAACTAAGTGGAGGCCACGTGGTAGAGCAAAAGGGCCAACATGTCAGGTAAGATGGTTAATTGGTCAGGCCAGTCAACTTAGGGGTTTTATCTTAATTTTTTATGCTTATTTATTTATTTTTGAGCAAGAGCGAGAATCTGAAGCAAGCTCCACTCTCAGCATGGAACCCAACACGGGGCTCGATCCTATGACTGTGAGATCATGATCTGAGCTGAAATTAAGAGTCAGAACGCTCAAGACTGAGCCACCCAGGTGCCCCAGGGTTTGTTTGTTTGTTTTTTATCTTTAAAGCAATGGGGAAGGAGAAGTATCAGGTTTATAATTTCCCCAAGCCAGAAACTCACCCAAGTGTCCATTAACATCCAAATAAACAACAAATTGTTAGCATATTGACACAATGAGATAATGCACAGTGACATTAATGAATTAGCTACGCAGCATCCAACAGTATGGATGAACATAGATTGCAAAATGCATCTGCACTGTTACAAGTCAGGAGAGCGGTTATCTTGGGGGGACAGGTGACTGGGTTGGAGTGAACAGGGACTTCTAGGATGCTGCAATGGTCTTCCTCTTCTTCTCTTCTTCTTTTCTAAATCTGGGCATTGGTTACACAGGTTCTGGTGCATATCATCATTCAATAAGAGGTTTCTATTGTTGCTTGTTTTGCTGGGTTTGTTTTTAGTAGATGCAGAAAGACCTGCTAGGAGACCGTTGCAACTGGCTGAGAAATGATGTTAACTTTGAAGGCGGCCAATGAGGGGCAGACTCCCAGTCTCTCCAGCATATAGAGTCCACCAGACCTGCTGATGTAGGGGAGGGGAGCGTGAGTGAAAGGGATCAGGAGGTGACGAGGAAGATCTTCCAGGCTTGAGCAATCGGGAGGGTGTTGGAACTGGGTTGTGCAGTGGGGAGGGTTGGGAGGTGGCTTTGTCACTTCTGTCTCCTGGCGGGAGGAATGAGGCTGTTCCAGGGATGGATTAGGTTAATGCTGATGTACCTTTGGCTAAATTGCAAGTCAATAACCTGATGATCAGTGCTGTAAAAAAAGCTGGCCACACCTTTGCTTTCTACACATCTCACCTTCTTAGAATAGTTCAAACTTCTCCAAACTCAACAGTTTTTTGTGGCCGGATTCATAGATGTTCGTCAAATGGACAGAACATATGTGTTCTCTTTGTAGGCACTATGCCAGGTTATGTGCTTGGGCACATAGGGGTAATAGCTTCAGGTGTTTCTCATGATTCTAGATGTTGAGAGGCAAGAAAGGGACATTTAAAGAGAACCTCTCAGTGCAAATTGCTGTGTTCAGTGGCTTTCAGACCCTGCTTATATACTCCTTAAATGACCTCACTAGGATTATTTTAGAAATACCCATCATTATGGATTGGTGATTAGTCATCGAGTAACAAAGCTGGAATTTGAACTATGTCTGTTTTTTATTTTGCCGTGCTGATTCTGTCTGATCGAAGACGAAGGTCAATGGTGCCTCACAGGGTGAGGGAGGCCAGCGTCACATCTCAGTCTCCACGATGTCAGGAGGGAACCCCAACACTTAGGGAGTGCTTGGAGATCTCCAAAAGAGGGCAGCTCTGAGATTGTGTTTTGCCATTTTTAAAAAACATTTACCCATAACGTCTCTTTATAGGATAATAAAAATGAACCATCTGTGGTTCATTGGGAAACATGTCTCAGGCTTATTAAAAATATATGAATTTTTATTTTAAGACAGGATTGCCATATTATTCAAAATTGTAAGCCAAAATGTATTATCTATTATTAATTTATTTTTAATAGACATCTTTCTTATAGATTAGCATTTTAATTACTTCTGAAAAATTGGGCAGCAGCGAGGAGAGGTTTCCAATTAAAATTGTCCTGAAGATAAATGGAGGGCTTGGGCTGAGAGACATCACCCTTTTCCCCATCCATCCGGAACAATCACATCTGTCACCCCAGAGGGCCAGGCCAGGCTGTCGTTTGTGCTAGATCTGCCCCAAGAGTCTGAGGTTCTTCTCAGGAGTGAACGGGGCAACTTCCAACAGTGCTTTCTGGAAAGGGTTGCATAGGTGAAGGTGAAGGCCATGGGGAGCATCGCCTCCAGCTCTCTGTTGCTTTCCCTCCTCTCAGCTGCCTGCCCTTCCTAAGACCCCTACACTGCCTGCTTGTCCCTCTCCAGGCAAAACCCAAAAATGTCTACTGTAGTCCCTGTAGCTCACCTTATATAACAGGAGACTGCATGGGTTCTTGGAAACCCTTATGCAATTGAAACATCTCTGCATTTGTAGGTTTTTAAAAACATTTAATGTTTATTTACTTTTGAGAGAGAGAGAGAGAGAGAGAGAGAGAGACAGAGATAGAGTGGGAGTGGGGGAGGGGCAGAGAGAGAGGGAGACAGAAAAAGAAGCAGGCTCCAGGCTCCGAGCTGTCAGCCCAGAGCCCGAGCTGTCAGCCCAGAGCCCGATGCGATGCGGGGCTCAAACTCATGAATAGTGAGGTCATGACCTGAGCAGGTGCCAGACACTTAACCAACTGAGCCACCCAGGCACCTCCACATTTATAGTGTGATTGAAACTCAGTTACGTCCCTTCCAATCAGGTCATGTTGACGGCAAGCCTTCTGCTGTCAGATATTTGAGTCTGTCAACTGGAGACGTGGAAACAGGTTGATGCTGTGCAGAGGGGGTGTGGCTTGAATCCCATACCTGTCACACACTCATTGGGTGGCTTCCACAATTTCATGGCCTGCCCAATGGTATTTCCTCGTATGTGAAGGACACTCGCTTCCTGGCGTCTTCCCGAGGATTAGGTGAGCATGCAGAAGTGTGCATTTAGTAGGTGTGCAACAGGTGTGTCTCCTGCCTTTCCCCCTCCTGTCCATCTGTGTGTAGACTGGTAAACTGAGCTCTGAGTCACTCTGCTGGGTGTCAGTCTGGCACCACCCTTAGGGGACAATGTGTAGGAGGGCTGGCCCTTCCCCAGGAAGGCCAGCACAGGGCAGAGAACACTGAACAACATCCCTCAAGCCCCTGGTTCAGTGTTCTTTGCTGGGTGGGGTGTGTCTATTCTCTGGGTTTCAATTCCTTCTGTAGTAAAAGAGGCGGGGTGGACAGGGACACAGCATTTCTAGTTTGTAGCCTTGCCAGTCCTCTATATTTTTAGTTTATTAATCAGTTATGGATCTAGTCTTCAGAAACATCTCCAAAGTCACCTTGAACCTATGCTATTTTCAGTTTATATTCATTTTCTCTCAAGATACTGAGTTTTAGGGGTGCCTGGGTGGCTCAGTTGGTTAAGCGTCTGACTTCAGCTCAGGTCATGATCTCACATGGGCTTGTGGGTTCGAGCCCCGCGTCGGGCTCTGTGCTGACAGCCAACTCAGAGCCTGGAGCCTGTTTTCAGATTCCGTGTCTCCCTCTCTCTCTGACCCTCCCCTGCTCATGCTGTCTCTAGCTCTCTCTCAAAAATAAATAAAAAACATTTAAAAAATTTTTAGATTAAAAAAAGATATTGAGTTTTATTAAGTTTATTACTTTTGGGTAAGTCAGAGTTCTTTTTGTCAGTAGTTTACTTCTTTTAACCTTCTAAGTTTAGTATATTTTAGATTTTCTTGACATTCTTGTGCTTGTTTAACAAGCATAGAAGCACGTCCATGCTCTCCGTATGCAGACTATAGGAAAAAGATGTGTAGTAAAGAAGTGTAATGAAATTCCTACCATGTGAAGATACTCTGAGAGCTTTCACATTTGTGAATCTCCTTTTTTCTTCTCAGAAACCTCGGGAGGTGACATAGGTGTCCCCAGTTTGCCATCGGACAAGCTAAGACTCAGAAAGCTTGAGTGACTCTTCTGGGGTCCCACAGGGAGGAAGCGCTTGTTTTTGATCTGGAGCCAGATCTTTCAGAATGTAATGTTGCAATGTAGTGTTGTGCCCAGCTTCTTACTGCCTTCCTTCTCCTCTTTATACATCGGAAGGATGGACGTTATTATCCCTAGAGTTGCCCAGGACCGATTCTTTCCTTCTTCAGACCGGGAGCATTTTTTTTTTTAAAACCCTCCCCAACTTGTCTTTTTTTTTTTTTAATTTTTTTTTTTTTTTTATTTCTAGGAGAGAGAGAGAGAGACAGCGTGAGCAGGGGAGGCTCAGAGAGAGAGGGAGTCACAGACTGAAACAGGCTCCAGGCTCCGAGCTGGCAGTCAGCACAGAGCCCGACGCGGGGCTCGAACCCACGAACCGCGAGATCATGACCTAAGCGAAAGTCAGACGCTTAACCGACTAAGCCACCCAGGCGCCCCCCCATCTTGTCTTAAAAGGCTTGGGAAAGCCTTGGAGTGCAGACTCAATAGGAAGGGGCCTCCAAGGCTCCCATCCAGCAGCTTGCTTCTTTCCTGTTGCACTTGACCTAGGAGGGATCTTAGGGTAAAAGTGCTGTGATTGCCTCAACTTAAGTCAGACCCGGCCAAGAAGCAGCCCGCACATTTAACACCATGCATGTTTAATTGCATCTGGCCGATGAGTGCGTTGCATGTTTGGGTATCTTAGGTGGTTCTTGGGGAAAATTGAGGGCATGTATATCAAGCAATTTTTGAATTATGTCTCTATTAGCATCTGTGAATGTCTCCCCGGGGAAGCCAGGAAAGCTCTATTAGCAGAGCAGTTTAAAACAGGATTGGAGGAAGCAGTAGGCGAATATCCCGTTGGGAACAATAATTATAAACAGCACTTTCATGTAAACAGGTCTTAATGTGTTTTCTATATTGAATTCCTGAGAGTGAGACTCTTGGGTGGTGTCTCAGCGCCCCCTCCAGGGCAACACCCCTGCAGTGCTGGGAGCTTAAGTAGAAGGCTTAGTGGGCCCCTTTGCCTCCCTGGGCACCAGGATCCTCTCAGACCATGGCAATGCTGAGTTGTAGGCAATGTGATAATAAAGCCATCGTTGTGTGACCTTGGGCAAGTCACTTCCTCCCTTTGGGCCCTTGTGGGGTGTTTATAAAGTGTTAGCACTGAGCCAAATGCTGTCATACAATTTATTTCAATTAGTCCTCCTGGTATCCTGCAAGGTGGGTTATATCACCCATTTTACAGATTAGGAAACTACATCTCTACATCTCATGAGAGTTAAGAACTGTGTGCAAAGTCATTAGTCAGCAAATGGCAGTGGGGTTTAAATTCTGGCTTCTGATTCCAATTCTAAGGTTATTTCCAAGACTCCAGATCATTTCCATGACTTTTAGGGTCTCGTCCAGCTGAACAGTCTATGAAATCTACCTGTTTGGTAGCAGAAGCTTGGTGATCTCATCTTGACTTTTGCAACACTCCCTCCACTTATTTAGACCTTGGCAGCTGTGGCGACAGATATATTTCTCATTAGCTTTATGTTTTATGGCCGCCGCTGGTTTCAGTGTTCTAGAGGTATGGCTCAGGCCAGTGCACCCATTTGACATCCTACATCCTAACTGAGGGTTGGTTGTCGCGGTGATGGTGATATAGAGAAATAGAGCCCTGGCTGGGTCAGAGCCCTTCTGTCTACCTTGAAAGCTAATACATCATGTGTCTTCATGTGAAATCATGAGATCATGAAAACTTCAAGTTTGGATGGATCTTAGCTGTTATCAGTGGTTTTCAAACTCCTATTAAGGCAAGGAATTCTTTAATCAAAAGCAATTTTTGAGGCTAAGTAAAATGATGAAAGCAATTAGGTGCTGGGGTTAAAGAGGGAGAGCAAGAGAATGTTTGTTTGTTTTTCCTTCCCCAAGCAAGGTGTGCCTTCTGGAAACTTTACAGATCAGCATTTGGAAACCACTGATTTAATTCAATCTGCTCATTTTATGGTTGGCTAAGGTAAACCTAGAGAGGAAGGTGGATGTGCCCGAGGGACAAGGCTGAGGCTGGAGTCCAGGTCTACGGACACTCTGCCTGGGGCTCTTTCAACAACACAGAAGTAGCAGTGGTTGTCCAGGGTTGGGCTTGAAAGCATTCTCAAGGATGAGCAGGAATGGCCACTAATTTGTGCATTAACCCATTCATTCACCAGCTTATACTGAGTATCTAGTTGTCAAGTAGGAGAGCTTGCTCTATTCTTAGAATATTCTCTGAAATATCAGGGGATTACCCCCAGCGCAGGCTAGAGGGGGAATGGCAAGCTTGTCAATAATTAAGACGTGTATTAGGAAGGGAATGCAGAGAGGTCTGAAGAAGGAGCCAGGCTGTGGAGGAAAATGAAGCCCCACTGAAGGGGAGCAAAAAGTAACTGCGTGTGTGCTGTGGGATGTGGAGTTCTTGCTGGTGAAGTTGGAAGGCTCGGTCTTGGTTCCCCAAATACATTCCATGGTGTGATGAACCTCTGGGCTTGTCACTCATTAGTTACTTGTTCACTCATTCAACTTCTTGAGCACCTAGAGTGTGTTGGGCACCGTGCGGGGCAGAAGGAGTATGTGGTGAACAGGACATACTCACTTTCTTCACAGACAGCCCCTCCTCAGGTCTCCTCTTTGTCGTCAGGATAAAGGCATTTGTGCATTCATTCATTCAACAAATGTTCATCCTTGGTGAAGTAACTCTTCTCTCATTCCCTCAGGGGGCGCAGCTTAGAGTGTCTCGTGAGGGGAAGGGTCACCCCAACCATGCTCTCAGAGCGCAGAACGGTATGTTTTGATGGAGATGGATTAAAAGCCGGGAAGTCAGGAGAAGATGCACAGTAAGACCAGCCCAAGTGGGCATCCCAGTGGAGGGGCCTGTGTAGCATGAGAGAGGTTGAGAGCCTGGGGCTGGAGAGAGAGAAGATGGAGGGGTGGAGGGATACCCGTGGAGAGGGAGGGTGAAGGCAGAGAGGAGGAACCTAAGAACACCTTTGACTTTTGTCTTTGCATATTGCCTTGAGGGAAATAAAGGAACAATACTGTAGTACTCGCTTATTTCCAGGGCATGGGCTCGGTGGTGGAGTACCGTGCTAAACAGAACACATGAGTGACTCTGTGTGTGCTATTGAACTGTTGCTTCAGAAAGCCTCAGGTGCCCAGCTGGAGATGCCCGAGGAGGAAGTAATGAGACAGACTGCCCTTTACAGCCAGGTTTGTGGCGCTGGCAAGAAACGCTGTGTTCCTCCCTGGGGCTGGTTTGGCCAGGGGCGTGGGAGGGTGGTGGAGTTTCTGGCTCCAGCTCAGGTGCAAAGTGGGCTCCTAGAACTTTCTTTCGCAGCATACATTGTTAATAAGCTAAGCAGACTCCTAAAAGCAGATGATTATAGGCTGGAAGTCTCTTGACACCCAAGTGAAGCACAAAGGATCAAGTGCTCGCCTGTGAATGAGCTGAATCTGCTTCCTGTGGCTTCCTGCTTCCCTCCCTCTCTCATTCCTGCTTCTTCACCTTCTCCCTGGTTCTACCCATTTCTCTCTTCTCTCCTCTTTCCCTCTGCACCTCACCTTCCCATCTTGTCTCTCCCATTCTCCTTTCCCTCCAGCTTCTTCTGAAGCAGATTCACTTTATTCCTTAAGTACATGCTGTATTCACTTTTCTTAATATAAAACCAGGTGGAGATCCTTCTGGATCAGTGCCAGGAATCTGAGCACCGGTACTTGGCCCTGGGATGTGGGCTTGGGATGGCAGGCAAACTGTCACTTGGTAGTTTTTTTAAGTTTATTTATTTATTTTGAGAGAGAGAGAAAGCACACGAGGGTGCATACACATGCATGCACCCCCATGCAACCAGGGGAAGATCAGAGAGAGAGAGAGAGACAGAGAGAGAGAGAGAGAGAGAGAGAGAGAGAGAGAAAATCCTAAGCAGGCTCTGCACTGTCAGGGTGGAGCCCAACTTGGGGCTCGAACTCATAAGCTGTGAGATCATGACCTGAACTGAAATCAAGACATGAGCTGGGTGGCCACAGAGCCAGAAATGTTCTCTTTCTCTGAAGAACTTCAAGCCAGTCAGAGGCAGTTGCTTTGATTTGTATGTGGTCCCCACTTTTTCTCAAAATCTATGACCTTGGATAGGAAAAGACATTTAAAAAAGCTGATCAAGTTTGCCGTCACAGACTTTGAGCCTCCAGCTATTTTATACCAGCAAAAACCAGTGTGTCTTTATGCTGGATTTTAGATTTTCCCAGCGAGAGGGCATGTGTGGGGGAGGGGAAGGTGGGCAGCAGCAGCGTGGCACCTGGGGTCAGTCTCATTTTATTGGTCAGGTTGGGGGGTGGTCTTCAGGCTGCGGCTGAATGAAGAGGTGGCTTTCTAAACATGGACAGCTCCGGATGTCCCTGTGGGATCCCAAGGACTGGTATGGTTTCTTTCCTTCTTTTTTAATGTTTATTTATTTTTGAGAGTGAAAGAGAGGGAGAGAAAGAGTGAGCAGGGGAGGGACAGAGAGAGAGGGAGACACTAAATACGAAGCAGGCTCCAGGCTCCCAGCCATCAGCACAGAGCCGGACGTGGGGCTCGAGCCCACAAACCACAAGATCATGACCTTAGCTGAAGTCAGACGTTTAACCGACTGAGGCACCCAGGCGCCCCTGGAATGGTTTCTGAACACAGAATGGATTCTCCTGATGCAGAATGCATTTCTGTCCTCTGGCTGCTCATATAGGTAGGACGTTTTAGATACAGAACTGGGAGCCCACTCAGAGCAAAAAACAGGGTCGTCCTCGTGGGGGATAAGAGGCCTGAGGAAAACCCTCCCAGTTACCTTGAAAGATGTTTCTGGGACATCACAAACCTTGACAATGTAAAAATGATAACATAATGAACAGATTTGGTAGGTAGAGGAAAAGACAGGAGAAACAGAGGAAGTAAGTGTCCGTGTCTTCTGATATTTCAGAGAAGGTGCGCAGTAGATTCTGCTCAAAGCCGATATTGAAGGAATCAAGGATTAAGGACACCATTTAAAGTATAACAGTATCTCCAAGAGCATTCAAAATAACCAGATCTGGAGGTAGAAAGAAGAAAAAGAGAAGGGATGTTTGATGCTAAGGCTATAGAGGAGTAAGCTGCTTGGCTTCTTCCATTTATTCAGTGGTGGGAGGGTATATGAACTCTGGCTATATATCTATAGGTGTTAGCAAGGCTATGCTCCTTTAAATTTTTTTTTCTAGGAGAGAGAGACAGCGTGAGCAGGGGAGGGTCAGAGAGAGAGGGAGATACAGACTCTGAAATAGGCTCCAGGCTCTGAGCTGGCAGTCAGCACAGAGCCCAATGCGGGGCTCGAACCCACGAACCGCGAGATCATGACCTAAGCGAAAGTCGGACGCTTAACTGACTAAGCCACCCAGGCGCCCCTAAATTTTTTTTAATGTTTACTTATTTTTGAGAGAGAGAGAGAGAGAGAGAGCTGAGGAGGTGCAGAGAGAGAGGGAGACACAGAATCTGAAGCAGGCTCCAGGCTCTGAGCTGTCAGCACAGAGCCCGATGCGGGGCTTGAACTCACGGTCCATGAGATCGCGACCTGAGCCAAAGATGGACGCTTAACTGACTGAGCCGCACAGGTGCCCCTGCTGTGCTCCTTGTAAAAGCTCTGAGGAGAATCCATTGCTGACCTCATCCAGCTCCTCGTGGCTGCCAGTGCTCCTTGCCTTACGGCCCTCACTCCAATCCCTGTTCCCAGCGTCACAGCACCATCTTCTTTTCTATGTCTGATCTCTGCCTGCCTCTCTTCTATGATGACATATACAACCTACCCGGATTATTCAGGATAATCCCCTCATCTCAAGATCCTTAACTTAATGACATCTGCAAAAATCTTTTTCCTTATAAGGTGACATTCATAGGTTCTCGGGACAAGGACAGGATGTCTGGGGTGGCCACGGCTCAGCCCACTACAATCTAACTGGGTTAGGTTATGACTACTTTACTAAGAGGAGGGATACAAATATTCAATGAGTAGAAACAGTGATATTCCCAATGCCGCAGGCACAGTTTAATTACCAATTTTCCTGCATTTGGACAATAGAAAAGTGTTCTGTAGTAGGACTCAGAAGACTCGAACCGACTCCTGAAATTGTTACTTTATAACCGTGTGGCCTTGACGTCAAAGCCTCAGAACTTCAGTTTTTTAAAAACTATAAAATTAGTTCAATAGCACTATAAGATCTTCGTATCTCATAAGATTTCTCTGCTGTCCAAGTTAAACGCTTGATGGACAATGGGTCCCTAAGCTATAAAGTACTATGCAGGCACTAAGTCCATAAGAAATCATTAAAGTCAGCTCTGTGTGGGTAGCTGGCTTCATATGAACCACATTTCAAAACTTTTGCCATCAAGTAGATCCAGCAAGTATTACCTGGAGTAATATATGTTTCGCACAATTTAGAGTGCATAGAAAGACACATTTTTCTAAAGAATCCAATAAACACACTTGGATTCTCATGGTTTCCCTGAGTTTGTGAAGTACTTATTATCACTGTTATTTTTTGTGGTGGTTTTCAAAGCCTCTGACCTTCCTGATTCTATAAACAAGCTATGGTTGGAGACATGGAAAAGTCACCTCACGTTTAGATAGGTATGAGATATGGCAGCAAGAGAACTGGCTTTGAGAAACACCGATGTACGCCTCGCTGTTACAGTTACGCTTTGACCAGCTATAGGAAGTCACTTCTGAAGTTACTGTAGCAGTGCCAGTAGACATGGCGCTTTGGGGAAAGGGGACTCCCATCTGGTATGGTGGAGGTGCCTCAGGCTGGCCCAGTGAGCAGCAGGTGAGAGAGAGAGGCAGAGAATTAACCTGAAATGGTCTCTGCACTTTCTGGGGGGCGGGGGGAGAGGAAGGCATTACTTGTCTGTCACCCGGCACCCCTGCCTGATCTTCTCTTTGCAGCCCCTGCTGTCCTCGCTTTGGAGGAACGAGTGGTGAGTCTGATTGATCTGCAGGCCATGGCAGTGAGGGCTGGGTATGCACGGTGACGTGACATACAAGGGGAAAGTCACCCCAGTGGTTCTATTCTGTACATCTCATTGGCAACTTCCAAATCTAAAGGGAAGGATTGTATTGCCCAATAGGCCAGATGGACTGACTGGGGTTTTGTCTTACTTCTCTGATGGCCAGTGTATTCATCTGATTGGCACGATCTAAGCCTGAAAAAGAACTGAGCTTTTATGAAGTACCTGCTATGGGACAGACAATAAGCTTGGTACTTCCCCGCGTGCCACTTGGTTTAGTCCTTACAACAGCAATAGGCTGCATATGCTGCATTGTTATGAGTCGAGTTGATGTTGAAGAGATGTTGAGAGTCATAAACCCCAGAATGTGACCTTGTGAATGTGACCTTATTGGAAATTGGATCTTTGCAGATGTAATCAAGTTAAGATGAGGTCATTAGGGGGGGCCCTCATACAGTACAGCTGCTGTCTTATAGGAAGAGGGAAGTGCTGAGTGAAGAAGAGATGCACAGGGAGAAGATGGCCGTGTGCAGATGGAGACAGACTGCAGTGACAGTGTCACAAGCCCGGGAACACCTGGGGTTACCAGAACCTGGAAGAGGCCAGGGGGATTCTCCTCTAGAGGCTTAGAGGGAGCACAGCCCTGCCGACTCCTTGCTTCTTTTTTTTTTTTATTTTTTATTTTTATTTATTTCTAGGAGAGAGAGAGAGAGAGAGAGACAGCGTGAGCAGGGGAGGGTCAGAGAGAGAGAGGGAGATACAGACTCTGAAACAGGCTCCAGGCTCCGAGCTGGCAGTCAGCACAGAGCCCGACGCGGGGCTCGAACCCACGAACTGCGAGATCATGACCTGAGCGAAAGCCGGACGCTTAACCGACTAAGCCACCCAGGCGCCCCCCGACTCCTTGCTTCTATTTCTAGCCTCCAGGACTGTGAAAGAATGCATTTCTGTTGTTCCGAGGCACCTGCTTTGAAGTAATTTGTTATACCAGGCCTAGGAAATTAACACAACCATGGTCCTCATGTCTCCAGTTTTACCTGTGAGGAAAGCGAAAGCTAGCAAAGACAAGGGACTTGCCCAAGGTCATACCACTGGTAAATGGCACCTCCAAGAATGGAACACAGCTCTTTTGATTCTAGGCCCAGTATCTAGACCATTCTAAGATCACTAGTGGAAAACAGAGTAAGATGAAGCCCTAGGAAAGCCTACTGACAGGCTCTTCAGAATTGCTCCCCTGCTCTCTTTAGAATGGCTGCATCACATTGGTCCTTGTGTACCTAATAGTAGGTGGTATTCTCCTCTTGGTACTCACATGTGTGAACAGAATTTCCCATGTCACATGCACATTAAACATGGCATTGTGGACTCCATAGGGAAGGCTCTAGTATAACAGGCTGTGTGGTGTAGACTTAATGACAGACCACAGATGCCATCTTACTTGTTGAGCCACTTTGTATACAGGATGGAGGGCAAAATTTCAGAGACAAATATCTCCACTTAATTATTGCTGTGGTTTTGGAAAGTTTACGTAATTTCTCTAAACCTGTATTCTTGTTCTTGATATAAAAGGGACAATGATATCTACTTTCCAGTGTTATTTAATCGTTTTCTTAGAGTGTTATTTTGAGAGTTACATTAGCTCATGTATATAGAAGCACCTGGCACTATATCTGGGACATTTAGATGCTGAATAAATCTCTTCCTTCACCTAGGGATCCTGGAGGCGGTCTTAAACATATGCTCTCTACATTTCACCCTAATCACCTCATTACTGTAACACTGGATGGCTAATTGATATCTTCCATGGAAATAAAACCAAAAGCTGTAATATCGAGAAGGGAGATGGATATGTCTGGATATGGGAAAGGAAGAGCAGGGTACTACCTGCCATGGCACCTTTAGTCTTATAAGGAAGTTTCTCCAGAGCTTTCTCTTCCATTCATTTGTAATCTCAGTGGGCATCTGCTTTGAAGCCTGGAACAGGGATGAAACATTTTGGGATCTGGTGGAGAACAGGGGCTTTGCTTAATTGTGATGGATTGGCAGGCTGAGTTGGGAGCATTAGAGAAGCACTTATAAGGGGCTGAGCCTAAAAGAGTTCTTATGTGCACACAGAACTGTTCTTCCAGATTGTTCGATTTCAGGTGGTTTTCAAGAAAGAAAAAATTTTTTTCTGAAAATCTCAGGGAAACACAGTCATGGAATCATAGAGTGATGGACTCACTAAATTATAGCTGATACCTAGCATACAGGCCCGGCATATCGGGCAGATAAAGTGAAGCTGGTGTTGTTGAAGCAGGGGCGCAGGGCCCAGGGTTTGCCTTACTGCACGGCACAAAACTGGAAACAAGGAAATGTTTGGGTTCCTTCAGAATGCCACGAAGCAGAGATTGAAAATCATCAATATTCTCTAAGGATATTGAGATCCAGATAAAGCACGACTTGACCAAGATTAAATAGAGAGTGACTGTTGAGAAGAGCCAGGTCTCCTGACTCCTAGTTCAGAGCTCACCCAACCACACCATCCTGCATTTAGTCTCTGGTCTACCTCAGCTTTGGTTGGTCCTTCAGCTAGTCCTTTGTCTACAAATGTATTTCATTATTATGTATAGTTATGGTATGTGATGCTTCTTGGAAGAGAAATTCTGTCTACACAATCTGATCCAGTTATGGAAGAATATACATCGAATACACACTGTATATAAATTACTGGAGGTTGGTTTTGTTTAATTCATCAACATTGGAGTCTTTCCAGGAGTCTAATTTTATGTGATAAAAATCATATAAACAAATTGTGTCCTATTTGGGACAAAATCTCATAAGGAGGAAGAAAATACTCTTCATTCCTTGAGCTCCTTTAACTTTCGAAACCAAACCACTAACTTTCCAGTCAGAAACAGCATGGTTTTGACTACTGAATTTTTGACTACATTCTCACTAAGGAGTGGAAGCTAAAGTCGCAGCTAATGAGGTGATTTTAGGGCAAGGATTCTTATAACCGTTGAGGGTGAAGGGAGGGGGAGGAGGGGAAGGAACTGACATTTGCTAATGATCAGCATTTCACAAAAGTTTTAAACACCATAATCTTCCCACTTACTTCTCAAAGTTCATCATTGTAATGACTTCTAAAAGTCATTGGTTTCTACCAACAACATAGACACTCTGAGAGGACTGTGCTGTTATGTGCTATTCTCACACAGCTAGTAATCCACCAGGACTCACCCGCACACGGGCAGGAAGAGAAGAGCTAACCCCCTCCAGTTCCCCAACTCTCCGGGCACCACGTTTGTGCGGCCACAGGGGCCGAGCCTCACCCCTGGGGCGACCTGAGCACAGCGAGGGGTCCGGACTGGACTGCTCGAATTTACCAGGGCTTTTGCAAAGCTCTCGGGTCTATGTGCTACTTCGCGTGCCTTTTCTAAACTACTCCCAACAACCTAAGCTAAAACAAAAGAAAGCAAAAAAACACAAAACAAAACAAAACCCCACATTCTTATAAAATAAGGAAACTCAAGAGCTGGCTTACCGTCTGACAAGTCAATCAGCCCGAGGTAGTGCAAAAGTTTCAGAGAGGAGCACAGGACCACCACTATTCCCAGCGTTTGGAGTCCCTCGGACTCGCCCTCCGCCCACATCCTGCCGGGAGCTGGCGCCGCCAGCAAGAAGCCAGGCAGGCATTGACAGCCGGGCTTCCAAGCCGTTCTTTCCGCTGTGCTTCTAAGTGCAGGGCTGATTTCCACCACTCTCTCTAGGCATTCCCTCCCTCCCTCCCTTCCACTCCTCCCCGCTCCCCCACCTTTCTCCTCCTCCTAGCCAGCAATCTTACGTTTACTTTCCCTTCTCCTAAGGCAATCCCCCCAAAGGCTTAACCAACCCCTGCACATCGACTGACTACCGAGTGTAGCCCAAACCCGCAGCTCAGCCCAGTTTACAAATACTCTCTTGGCTATCCTCGTTGCGACTGGGAGGGCATGTGTGTGAATGTAGACTATTTCAAGACATAAAGGAAAAGACTCAACTGCTTTCTATCTGCCACAGGCTTAGAGGGGAAGGCTGTTTTTCAAAAGGACAACCATTCGCCTGCAGTTTTCCAGCAAAAACCAATCAGGCTTATTCTGAGGTACATGTGGTCCCTATTTGACATCACAAAGTGCCCCTGGAAACTGTATCACCAAGAAAGTATTTGTAAACTGGGCCGAGTCTGCAGTTCTATTTGTGTTTAGACAGGTTTTATATCTGTAGAAGAAATTACTCAAAGCAAACTGATTGAGCAAAACTAGAAAGCAAAAGATGGAGAAGGAAAGGAGTAGGGTTATTGGTGTGTCCCCAGCTTCTGGGCTCTGTGGGGGTATCGCACTCTCCCTACACTGGATTGTCCCCAGTGAGCCTGGTGGGGAAGGGCAGACAGCATGGAGAAGAGGGAAGACTGAGACTTCAATCACAGAGACCTGCCCTGGGGAAAGTTCCTTGATCTCCATGAGGCCCTTTCCTCTTCTGAGAATAAACCTGTCTCAAATAAGGGAGCCCTCATGGAGTGTGAGAACAGGGCTTGACCTGAGATTTGGAGAACACACCATGTGGGCAACAATGCAGGGGAAAGACTTTCTCGTGACTTCTTGGTAGAGATGTAAATACATACAACCTCTCAGGAGGAAAAATCTATCAGAAATAGAAAGTGTATATACCCTTTGGTCTTGGAATTTCACTTATAGGGTTGCCTACATGTGTGCACGTGTGTGTGCATGTGTAAAAGGATATTCATTGCATCATTTGTTTGTAACAGAAGATAGAAACAACTTACATGCTTATTACTGAGGAAAGTGGCTAAATAAATTATAGAGCATACGTAAAAGGAATACTATAAAGCCCTTAAAAATATACTACACAGGGGTGCCTGGGTGGCTCATTTAGTTAAGCATCTAACTATGGACTTTGGCTCAATTCATGGTTTGCATCATAGACTTGAGCCCCGCATCAGGCTCTGTGCTGACACTCAAGAGTCTGGAGCCTGCTTCGCATTGTGTCTCCCTTTCTCTCTGTCCCTCCTCTACTCTTGCTCTCTCTCTCTCTCCCAACAATAAAAACTAAGCCATTAAAAAATTTTAAAAAATACACAACACATTTATGTATCTTTTCTTGCAAGATCACGGAAACTATATTATTAAAGGAAGAAAATAAGTTGTTTAGTAGATTGCCATTTTAATTTTGAAAAGGGACACACACACACCATCTGTGTGCCGACACATAATATAGTCTCAGAAGGATACACTGATAATTGAGAATTTGAGTTGCCTCTGGAGAAGAGAACTGAGAGTCTGGAGTCAGAGGGAGGCCCGTTGTTGAAATTTTCTCCCATGTATGCAATTGATTTTATTTTTTTTAATTTTTTTTTTTTTTTATTTCTAGGAGAGAGAGAGACAGCGTGAGCAGGGGAGGGTCAGAGAGAGAGGGAGTCACAGACTGAAACAGGCTCCAGGCTCTGGGCTGGCAGTCAGCACAGAGCCCTACGCGGGGCTCGAACCCACGAACCGCGAGATCATGACCTGAGCCGAAGTCGGACGCTCAACCTACTAAGCCACCCAGGCACCCCTGTATGCAATTGATTTTAAACAACAATAACTAAATGTGAATGCTCATCTATCCTTCTTTTCTTTCTTTGTGAAAAGGGAAGATATTCTACATATTGGACTGAGACTCATGTCTCCTCTGCTCTGTACTTTCCTTCTCGATTCTCTATATCAATCTCCAGTCTCATCTGTACCTGGGCAGTGGTGTCCAGAGCCAGCCCATTCCAGCTAATGGTTGCATTTTTAGGAAATTAACAAGGCAGTTGTTAAATATTTGGTGGTTTGAGCAGCCACGGTGGGAATATTTACACTATAGAGATTGGCAAACAGTACACGAGAGCTTTCTCTCCCTTCCCACCACACGGATTTACAGGGTGACACCACTTTGCCTTTTCAGACCGCACCTGCCCAGAAGGAAACTTGACAAATTCACCTGTATGGAGGTGTTCCTGACTTTCTGGGTTTCCTCTCTTCTGGAGCCCTAGCAAGTGCAATAGTTAGCCCAATGGGCTTATTGGGATTTTCAGGCATCAGCATAGCCAGACATGAGGAACTAAATTAGGAACGGAGGGTCTTCACTTTCTGGTAAGTCAATACTTTGGTCTTTTGGCTTCTCTAGCCTATACCTCTCCTGGCCTCTGCCTGCTTCTTCTTCTCTCTTTCCTGCTTCCTTTCCAACAACCCCCTGCCTTATGAGACTGGTGCTGGCCCCGACTCTCTCCTGCCTCTGCATACTCCCCTTTTGCACGCTTATGCATGTTCACTGCTCTAGATGTCAGCTAGAGGGGCAGATGGCACTGATCGCAGCCACATTTGTGTCCCACGGTTTTCACCTTTTGCCCTCTCTCACCTCACACACAGCACTCCCAGCTCAGTTCTGCCGACATGTATTCCTGACCTCCTGTTAGATGTAAGGCCAGGTGCCAGGAGTGAGATTTCATCCCTTGTGGCATTCTGGAATTTGTGGGGATGGATGACATGAGAAAGAGGAGTGGCTCCCACTTTCTGCCTGCTGTCACCATGTAAAGACTTGGGTTTTTCCAAGAATTCTGACCTCAAAGCCTGGTCCCCTCCTGATTATTTCTGAACCCTCAGCTTTAGGGACATGTTTGCCTCTCAATGGCAAACAGACAGACCAAACTACTGTAATTTTCTAGTGATTGTGGGGTGCTTTACACAGGCCATCTCTCTGGATTCTCACAACTGATCTTTGGGGGTATTGTCACTTTCATCTCTAAGAACATCAAAGGTAAATTCAGGTCTCATAGGTAGTGGGCATATGAGCGTCAGGCCCAGATTTACCTTCCTCCAAAGCCGTACTCTCCCACACATCCAGCTAATAAATGATGAATCTCTGGTTTGGTGTTTGTGAGAGACACATGAATTGTTTATTAGGGAGCCTGCCTTTTTCTCATATCCCATTTCCATTCAGCATCACGTGCTGTCCATACAGCTTTTCCCTCTACGTGTAGCCTCCTTTTAAATTTTTATTGGAGTTCCATCTTTCACTTGATGAGAAATTTTTACCCTAACCGGAGCAATCGTGGAATCCATTTCACAAATTGCTTTTTCTTATTTCCACATAGATTGTAAGGTGAATGCGTCTACATTGTGGGCATGGGCCTGCACAGAATTGGGCACTTCTTTCACCAATCCATCCCAATTGACTATTTTTCAGCCAAGAATCTTCACTTTGGTGGCCCTCTTCAATTCTTTGCCAGCACTGGCCAGCTTTAATCCCCACCCCCCACTCGAGGCTGTTTGCCATAATGAAACAAAGGTTTGATCATTCATGACACACTCTCTTTGGCTAAGATTATAGCAGAGTAGGGCTAGAGGTAGGGTGCTGAGGGAAGAGGTGGGTGGGTGGGTGGTGAATCAACCTCATGTACCTGATACCTGACTTTTGTTCTGACCCAGACACCACAGAAGGCTGGATTCCAATTCACATCATCACATACTGACACATGAATACTGGCCATGGACTTCCAGGTCCCTTAGGAATCTTGGGGACCAAGATGGTCACACTCACAAATGCCTAGTGTCTTAGCTCAGAGTATTGTAATGAGATACCATAGACTGGATGGCTTGAACAACAGACACTTATTTCTCAACCTGGGAGATATTGATATTGGAATCTCGTAAGAGGCCTCTTTCTGGCTTGTAGATGCTTCCTTTCTTGCTGTGTCCTCACACGGTAGAGAGAGAGCTCTAATCTCTTTCTGTTCTTATAAAGTCATTGATTCTGTCATGAAAGCTCAATCCTCATGACCTCATTTAATCCTAATTACCACCTCTAAATACCATCAGATGGAATTAGGGCATCAACTTATGAATTTTGGAGGAACACAAGATATTCAGTCCATTCCACCTAGTTCTGCAAACAATCACAGGCTCACCAAATCACTGGGTTTGAATTTAGGTCTGCCAACTACTAGCTATGTGACCAGGGACAAATAATAAAACTTCTGGAGTCAGTTTCTTCATCTGTAAAATGTGGATAATATTGGTACCCATATCTGACACCCAGTGATTTGGGCTGTAACACAGAGGTTCAGAGCACAGCCTCTAAGACCAGACTGCCTGCGCTGACTTTTAACTCTGCTTCTTACTTAGCTCTGTGACTACTAGTGAGTTACTTAACTTCTCTGTGCCCAAGTTTTCTCATCTGTAAAACAGAGATAATCATAGTACTTACTTGAGAGTTGTTGCAAAGATTGAAATGAATTCGTAATTAAGCACAGAAAGAACCATATTAGTATCGGTATTATTATTATCCATAAGCTCAAGGAGATAATATATCAGCTGAGGCAGATGGGAGAAGGTATAGATTGAGTTGTTATATTCTGGAGGTTTGGATCTGGGGAGAGGAAGGAATAATTTTCAGGTAGGGGTATCAGACTTCCTCTGGAGATTTCTGGGTGCTCTGAACTTCAGTTCTCCAGCCACAAATCTTCCTTCCAGACAAATGGTTTCAGGCAAGTATTTGTTGCTGCTTAAATTTCACTTGTGTGTCAGCCTCTGCAGTCAGAAGATAAAATTCTCTTTTAGCTAGCTACTTCTGCTGCTCTCAGCTTGCTCACTACTGTGTAACCTGAAGTAAACAGAGGTGTCCTGTGGTGTAGCCTCCCATAAGATTGGAGCAGTCGGCTTAGCTAACCAAAACCACATGTGCAAAGCCATGTCCACATTCATTGGACTCAGTAGGGCTTGTTGGTGGCATGTGGGTTTCTGAGTGGTCTCCTGGTAAGGTACTGCCTAAATCTCATTTGGATAAGTTAATTTGGTGGGAGCGTCATCTTCCAGAATGTTCTGCTGCAGTTGGTATAAAAATAATGCCAATAATTGCATTTGGAGTTTTCTTTTCTTTAAAAGGTGTAAAGAAATGAAAGAATTCCTCAGAGCACCATCTTTGACCTCTTGATTCTACCAAGAAGCAAATTATTTAACTGCAAGATGCTTATGGTTCAGAGAGAAAATCATTACTATTCCCATCACTGGTCAAAACGGGAAAATTATTTCCGTGTTCTTTTCCTAGCTCTTATCTTGCAACCCTTTGGGGGGGCACTGGCTCGGTTTGTTTAAATTGGTTTTATAAGGGTGTCTGGCTGGCTCAGTCAGGAGAGTGTGCGATTCTTGATTTTGGGGTCATGAGTTTGAGCCCCACATCGGATGTAGAGATTAGTAAAAATAAATAAATATATAAAACTTAAACAAAATTAGTTTTATAATGATGATGATAACTGTACAATAGGAAAATAATGACATCTTTCTTCCTTCCTTCTTCCCTTCCCCCTTCTCTCTCCTTCTTTCTCTGATATTTACTGGGCACGTGTAACTGCACTGTGCATAGACAAAAAGAAAAGCCTTTCCCATTAGGAAGTTAACAATGTCTAAAACATCCTCTAAGATTTTTACTTTGCAATTTCTGTTAGACCTTTTCAATCACTTTGCATGTTGTATTTTCTCAACAAATATTTAGTGAAAAAAATACTATGCCCTAACTTTAAGTTGGGATGCAGCATTATTTCCAGCTTGCAGATAAGAAAACAGGAGCAAAGAGACAGAAATAAATGCTGTTAGCATTTTTTTGGACCAGGCACCGTGCTGGACTTTCACATGGGTTTTCTCCTTTATCTTAATTATCACAACAACCAATTAGGTGCTCACTGGTAACCAACTTCCAGAGGAAGCTCAGAAAGGGTGAAGTGTCACCCAGGAGGTGACCCAGCTAATTGTTGGCAGAGGCCAACTTGAGTTCAGATGTCTGTGTCCTTTCATTTGGGGTTTCTGGTCAGGAGCAGTGGGTGGTTAGGGGTGGGGTTCTGAGTTGTTCCTGATCCCCAGCTTTCCTGTTTCTGCTCAGTTCTTTCCCTTGGGCCCTTTGCTTCTCTCTCCAGGAATAACTACGGTACCAATAGCCACCCCCCACCCACTGGGTTAGATATTCTACACATTTTATTCATTTGGTCCAAGCAATGATTTGACTTCTTTTCTAGTCATTAATGCCCCT
Organism: Hyaena hyaena; assembly: GCF_003009895.1. Taxonomy (NCBI): domain Eukaryota; kingdom Metazoa; phylum Chordata; class Mammalia; order Carnivora; family Hyaenidae; genus Hyaena; species Hyaena hyaena. Next base: position 1,109,107 of record NW_024080734.1, on the reverse strand, counting down.
GATGGGATATTTATGGATTTGTGGGATGGGTCAGATGCTGAAATGTGAACATGCTCAATGCATCTAGCTGGATGCCTGTCTCTCATACGCACATCTTTGGGAAGAGGTGTCCAGCTCCAAGCCCCTTCCTGAGGAATCCAACTGGGCTGGTTCTCTACCCCAGGCTTCAGCACCTCAGCAGTCAATTCTCAAAGCCACATCTGTTTGTTTGATTTTGATTTATCACCAGCCCCATGGAGCCCAGGGCCAAGGAAGACAATTGTAGGAGAGCTTTCTGGTTTCTTCTCTGGGATTTTAGAACACCCTTAGGAAGGATCATTCCAAATACCATAGAAGATCCATTTTGGGAGGATCCTGAACTCTGCTGCAAGAATTCCACATCCGTTGGGATGAACTTCAGGACCCCCTCTCTCCCCACTAGCCCAAACTTTCAGCCTGAAGACTCCTTCTACATTCTGCCCTTCTCTACCAGGGTCCCAGGCTAAGGAAGTGGAGACGTAAGTCTCTTTGCTTAAAGTAGAAGCCAGAACACAGGAGTTCACATTGCCCAGCAGGGAAGAGTAATGAGCACATTTATTAATGAGGCACAATGTTGGTATCGATTGTCAGCACGAATCATTTGTTGGTTAGAGCAGAACCTAACTGCTGTTGGTGGAAATTCATTTGCAAATAAAGTCAGTGAGATATTGTATTTAGTATCCACTGACATGGTTCAATTTTTACCTCCTTTGCTTTCTCAGGAGGGACCCAGGCTCTGCTGGGATTTCAACAGATATTCCCATTCCATATACATAGTGTTTCCATCCTTCTTTCCATCCTTCCCTCCTCTCCTTCACTGCTTTCTTCCTTCCTGCCTTCCTACCTTCCCCTCTCCCTCCCTCCAATATCATGTTTCCTCTCTACTATGCCCCAGGCACTGGGGATACACCACTGACTAAGATCTATCGAAGCCGCCAAAGAGTCTCAGTCCAGTGACTGTCCTTACAAACAGAGCCGCAGATGGGGCAATCAGCTCTGTTCCCAACAGAACGCATTTGACATTGCCTTCCTGGGCTACAGAACTTGACTTGCACGACCCTCTCCTATTCTCTTGTCTGTTTCCCCACATGGAGTGCTCTCTCTTCTTTTCTATGCCAAATAAAGCCAACTCAGCCATCTGCCAGGGCCCAGGTAAAGGCCTGATGTCCCACACTCCTCCAACCTGCTCTCTTTTCTCTGAATGCAGAGCATGTATTTGTTTGTCAGTCATGTGTTTTTTTGGGGGAAATCTCTTGCTTTAGTTTCTTGCATTACTAATTAACTCTCAGTTGCAATGGTAAGAGTTATTACTGCAGTAGGAAGGCAGCATGCCAAAGACATGGGATCTGAAGGTAGATTTGGGTCTATTCATGTCTCTGACACTTACTAGCTGGATGACTTTCAAATAACTTGACTTTGCTGAGTCTTCATTTTTGCACCTGTCAAATGAAGGTGCTTCCTGGGTCTTGGGATACCTCTGTTCACCTTGAATACAAGGATGGTTTCAGGCACTCTGGCAGAAGCATCCACTTTCCTTCAAGGAAGGTGTTTTCCTCCTACCCCCAAGGGGTCTGTCTTCAGGGTCCTGTCCAGGGCCCACCGTGAAACAGTCCATGGGCTGAACTTTGAAAACTGGAAGGGGGCTTGTTTGCTTATATATATAAGACTCCCCAGCCCATTATTTTATGGGATCATAGAATATTAGAGGGGCAGAGTAAGTCTGAGGACATAGCCTCAAGAATTCTCCAGTGACCACTGGTGCTCAACCCTGTAACACCTGAGGGGAGGACACATTGTTATTGGGAACACTGGCCAAGGCACTGACTCTTGTTTGATGATACAGGGAGAGAAAATTTCAGAATCTCTAAGAAACAGATGTGTGTAATCATGGAAAGTGCCCTAAGCGATTCTTCTCTGTGCCCTTCCCTCATTAAAACCACTCAGACTCCTTTAAAAATATTATGAAATATTTCAGACATGGGAAGAAGCATGAAAATAATCTGATGATACTCCTATACCTGTTTGGGGAGACAGTTATATCAATAGAACTGAAGCCCATGACCATGCTTGGATTGCTCTCACGCCCCCCTCCCCCCAGTACTGAATTTGGTTATTTTTACTTCCACACATTTCTTTTTAGTTTTACCACACACATACATATGTGTTTATTCCTTAAATAGTATATGACATCATTTTATATGTCATTAACTTTTATATAGATAGAATCATACCACATGTAAACTTCTGCGACTTGCTTTGTATTGCTTTGTTCAAGCCTGTGTTTATGAAAGTCATCCAGGCTGACAGGAGTAGCTGTGGTTAATTTTCATGTTGCATTATATCCCATTTGGTGACTACGCTGTGCTAAATACACTATTCAACTGTTGGTAGATAGGTTGTTACCACTTTTATGCTCTTGCAAATTAGGTGGCTCTGCTCACTGTTGGACAGGTTCCTTCTTGCAAGAGTTCCTTTAGGACAGGGGTTTCAGTGGGGATTTTGCCCCCCAGCCCCCCAAGATTTTGCCCCCACTGGGCAGCAATATCTGGAGAGCTTTTTGGTTGTCAGAACTGGGGGATGCTACTGGCATCTAGTGGATAGAGGTCAGGCATGCTGCTAAATATCCTACAATGCACAGAACATCACAGCAAAGAAATCCCTGTCCCCAGGGCCAATAGTGTGGAGGCGGAGAGACCCTGATTTAGGTGAGAGTAGCGTTGCTGCATCCCAGACTCTTTACTAAGCATTGTCACACTGCTTTCCAAAATGGCGTAGTAATTTACACCCTAACCAGTGGCGTGTGTAAGGACTCCTACACACCTCTGTTTTCTTTTCTGTCTTTTTTTTTCCAAAAATTTTTAATGTTTTATTTATTTCTGAGAAAGAGAGAGACCGCGTGAACAGGGGACAGTCAGAGAGAGAGGGAGACACAAAATCTGAAACAGGCTCCAGGCTCTGAGCTAGCTGTCAGCACAGAGCCCGACATGGGGCTCAAACCCACAAACCGTGAGATCATGACCTGGGCCGAAGTCGGACGCCTAACCGACTGAGCCACCCAGGCGCCCCTTTTAGATTGAAAACCTGAGGTGCTGAGTGACGGGGACGAGGGTATGGAATGACAAGGACATTCATAAATCTTTGACAAAGACACGGATGTTGTATTTTTCCAGAGAGGATACATTAAAGGAAGAGAAATCTAGTCCTTCCATGCAAGAGGTATCCACACAGTGTCTATGATATGCCAGGAACTATACCTTACACACATTGTCTCTCGTCTTCTCCAGCTGTAGAACCTAGTGCATGAGGGTCACACAGTACACTTGATAGCGTGGACTTTGAGGTCAGAGGACCTGGTGTTGGGTTCCAGAGCAGCTACTTGCTAGCTTGTGCCTGGTGAAAGTTACTTGACTGCTCTCAGCTTCAGTGTCCTCACCTGTAAGATGGGGGTCATACCCAGGACCCTATGTCACAGTGATCTTGTGTTGGAGGAATTGCAATGGGTGGCCCATGAATGTTAGCAGTCATCATCATCGTCATCACTCATTTATAGACAAGGAATGGAGCCTCAGAGTTTGAGTAAGTTGCCAAAGTGCTAAGTTGTAAGTGGTGGAAATAGAATTTGAACTCAGGTCTGTCTGACTCCAAAGTCCATCTCATTTAATTGTGTCATGTTGGCTTTCCAAGAGTGGAGAACTCCTAACCCCGTCCCACTAATCCAGACTTTGGGGCAGAGGGTGCAGCCCATATGAATTACTAAAAGGCAACCTTTATCAAATACTTTTAAATAACACATTTTAATGGTTTCATGAATATTTAGTAACTCAACTAAGTAAAACAAATGCTGCCAAGACTTACATGCCCTGGGGACCTGCTAGAGTAGATAGACAAGGATGATCTGTAATTATAATATGGACTTGCATGCAAATGGTGATTCTGCAGAGTATGAAAACAACTCACTCTCTTACAAATTATGGCTCTCTCCTTTACCATGTTATTGCTGTTAACCTACCTCATCTTTGAAGACAAACCAACTGAAACCTATCGCATCTGCAAAGGATCACAAATTTCGAATTAGTGGTGTCAGAATGAACGATGCTCGCCTTCCCACACCCTATTTGCGATCATGTCCTCCAATTTCTCCTCCACTCGCCATCCCACCCCCTTTCCTCCTGGGAAGACATTTGTCTTTAGAGACTGGCAATGAGGCATTTGCCATTATACACATTATGACATATTTTACATATGCTCCAAGAAGCTGGGGCTAAATTACACTGGTGAGTTATTAAAAACAGCTCTCAATGCTATTATTATTTATTGCATTTCCAACTCTCTGCAGCAGCTGATTACACTGCTTAATCTTGTATTTTTTTCAATTCCCCCCTCCCTGAAATTAATTCTCTCTGCAATGAATAAGCAGGGTCAGCTGCACTGAGTGCCCATCCCGAAGGAAAGTTTGGATTCTAGAAAAGAGTTTGATTGACAGCTCTGGGACCAAGGCTCTCTTTCTTCAGGGAAGCAAGTCTCTCACTTGGAATCTGAGCACCTCTTCTCCAAAGCGCTTCCAGATTTTTCCGAATCACAGGTCTCTCTATGCTAGTCCCCGCCATGCAGTGTCCATTGCCATCTCTGTCATCAAAAGTCTTCAGTGCCATGGCCGCGGCTCACCTCCCAGCCTCACCTCCCACAGCCCTGCCTTTCCATCCTGCATGTAGTCATCCGCAGGACTTACATTTCCTCTAGGGCTAGGCTCTTTCTACCTAAGGGTCATATCACTTCCAATCCTACCTCCACCCTTATTTCCTTGGCCAACACCTTTTCCTTTCAGACTCAGCTTAGGAAATATCTCATTTGCGAAGGCTTCTCAGTGGGGAACCCCAGCGTTTCTTCCCTGCTTCCATGAAAGCTTACACTTGATTGTAGCACTTGATACACTGTATTGTCATTGTGTGTTAGTGTATCTGTTTCTTGTCACACTGTGAACTACATGTGAGCAAGTTGTCCAAATTCCCAGCATAAGGCCTAGTGCAAGTAAGTGCTTTAGAAATTAAGAAATCCCAAACTTGGAAGCAATTAGTGGAGTAGAAAGAGCCAAAGCTCTTGAATTAGGCATTTATGCATGCATGCATTCAACAAATATTTATTGAGCATCTATTGTGAACCAGGCACTTAACTAAGCCCTAGGGATACAATGATTAGAAATTAATGCTTATAGTGTCAATGACTTAAGGGAGAGTTATAAAACTCAAAGAGTAGCATAAACATATAATTATAAACTGTGATTAAGTGCTATAAGAGAAAAATACTCAGTTATGACAACACAAACACAGAGCTCAACCCACACCAAAACTGGTATAGGGAGTATCATCAGGGATGCCTTCCTTGAGGGAGTGATGCTTGACCTAAGAGCTGAAGGATGAGTAGATGTTAACATGGGCAAGAGCATTTAAGGAATAAATGAAAGCATGTGCAAAGGTCCTGAGGTGAGTGGGAGCCTGAGTGCTGAAGAGGTGCCTGGGAATTGACTGAAGGCCAGTGTAGGGGCCCAGGGAATGGGCATGGATGGAGGGGATATGATGGAGGATAAGACTGGAGGCACTCTGGGCTCAGGCCATGCAGAGTCTTGTAGACCATGTTATGGATTCGTTTAGCCTGAGCACAATGAGTTTTAAGCAAAGGAATAACATCATGAGAGAGAGAGAGAGCGTGCGAGCACGGGAGTGTGTGTGTGTTGTATGTTTTAAGATGCCTGTAATGGAGAGAACAGAATGGAAGGTGACAAAGCACACAGATATTCTGGGGCATCACCTGTAAACTGTTTGAGACAACACAACAGCAAGGGGAACTTAATGGCTGAAGCACCACTTGGAGGTGGGAAGTCTTCCAGAAGTCCCCATAGTGACATCTGGGTCATATGTCAGGGTCAGAGGCCTGCTCCAGGATGTCCCTCTTCCATTGCAGAAACTCATGCTGGGATTGGCTGGCCTCTGCTTTAGAGTTAACCTCCCAGGGGCTGTCCCACCTGAACTGAGGATGATTTATAGTTTATGCACCTAAGGTAAAGAGGTCAGAGAGCTGAACTTCACCTCTAAATACTGCCTTTGACTTCTAAGACTTGGAAAGATTAGGTCAACTCCAGACTAGACTTAATTTTCTACTTTGGGAAGAATGGGACCTAGGATGTCATATAATTCATCATTCCATTCCATCCATCCATCAATTTCTATCCATCCATCCATCCATCCATCCATCCATCCATCCATCCACCTATCCATCCATCATCCATCCACCCATCCAACAAATATTCACTGAGACAACCCTGGAGAAGTGTCTAGAACCTGGCCTCTTGATCCCTAATACAAAATCAAGTTCCCTTACTCGTCCCTGGTCCACATCTGTCATTATGAGTTAGTGTCTCTCAGCAATAGCCACAGGGATGGAGTCTGACCCAGACATTTCACAGAATTTTGTTCTTTCAGTTCTTTGGTTGCTGAATTGGAGCCACAGGCAAACCCTGCATGTTTTTCTCCTGATTTAATTGGCCCATTATTTTAAACTTTTGTAGATAAGGGAATAAAAAAGTCAGCGGAATATTGTATTCATCACATTCAAATTAATATGCTTCATTACCATAAGACAAGAAGTGTGGTTGCAATATTTTCTCAAAACTTTTAATTGAACAGAGCATGGGAGGGAGAAAAGCAAAAATGGAAACCACCAAGCTCGGATGCTGTTTTTCACTTTCTCAGTATGTGTGCTGCTTGTGATCCACTCATCTCATTAGTGTTAATTATGAACAAAAATAAAATGGCATTTAACACTGTGCTGAGACTTTAATTAAAGCCAAACCTTCATACCCAGGAACTCTCTGAAGTCCAAGGTAGTTATTCTAAAATGGTATAAACATCTGCTGAAACACTGGTGCCCCCACACCCACTCTATCCCCTGCTGCTGGAAGGCCACTACTAGATGGAAGCCATCCAACCATCTATCCATCCATGCATCTCTTCCACAAATAAGCTTTATCTTCATCATTTAGACTTTAGTGTGGTTCTGGGGGAAGAAAACAAATATTTGTTAAGTACCACTGTATTTATCATTTTAAATACATTATCTGAAGGCTAATTCAGCGGTGGGAATACAGGGAACATTCAAGTAAGGATAGTTATAGTGCTATACACATCATCTCATTTAATCATCAAACAGTTCCATGAGGTGGGGGCTAACTATTATGGCATGGAATTATGGGAATTAAAACTTAAGTCCATAGAAGTTAGGTCACTTGCTCAAGGTCATATAGACTCCATGTCTTCCTGCTTTACAATGATGAGCTAGAAAGGGTATTCTGAATGATCGGAATCTATTTATTCATTAATTCAACAAATACAGATCACTTATTGTGTGCCAAGGTCTGTGATAGCTGCTGGAGACAGCTCAGTCCCATCGCTTACAGATTCAGTGGGGGTAGGTAGACAACCAGATAGTGATGACAAGTCGGTCAGTGATGGGTATTCAGAAGGATCAGCAGAAGGACTATGGGAGCATGATGCAGGCACACCAAGCCCAGCCTGGGATCTGGTAAGGGTTCTCCAAGGAGGTAAGACTAGTGGAACAGTTTCATCAGAGATTCTTAAGAAGGACCCAGTCAGAAAGGAGCCTTCTTTTCTTCTCTTCCAGAGACTGGCAACCTCAAGTCCAGCTGCCCAGCAGCAAAGACGGCACAATGTCCATCTGGCAAGGCTGGAAGTGGACTTCCAAGAAATATCTGGAAGCCATTCCCACACAGCATGCCTGTGAGTAACCACATCCATTTGCCTGGGGCTCCATGGATAATGATGAAGCATCAGTGTCTGGCACAGACTATGCATTGATATATATTTGCATTCCCTCCTCCCCTGTCATGATTCCCCAACTCTGTCTGGTTTCTGGGTTCTGACGTCTTAACTGGACTCTTCCCTGCATGCCTAGAGTTGCTTTATTTGGAGGAGAAATTAACACAAGAGAGCAGTCACCGATATGGTCAGGGATTCAGGGATTTCTAGGGCTGACATAGTGTTAGGACAATCAACTCACTGCTCATTGACAAGGGAGGACGTGGTGGTCCTGACCATGGTAAGCCATCACATCCATGTCAAACAGCAAAAGCAGGACTCGGACTCAAGACTCCAGGCTCGGGGCACCTGGGTGGCTCAGTCAGTTAAGTGTCCAACTTCAGCTCAGGTCATGATCTCACAGTTTGTGAGTTCCAGCCCCACATCGGGCTCTGTGCTGACAGCTTGGAGCCTGAAGCCTGCTTTGGATTCTGTGTCCCTCCCAATCGAGCTCTATCTCTCTCTCAAAAATAAATATTAAAAAATTAAAATAAAAAAAGACTCAAGGCTCTTGACTTCAGTTTGATGGTGTTTCCCTTATGCCAGACCATCCCAGTGGAGAACATTTTAGGAGAGCCTAGTTAGTATAGGACACTAGGTGAAAGGCCAGGATGCTGTAGAAAGTGATTCTTGCCCAAAGAGTATCTTTCTGTTTATCCACCTTTGCTTTACCTCCTCCCTTCCCCCATCACCCACAGCCTCACTGCACAAGGGACTCTGGCTGTAACTTGCCCTATGGGCTCAATACTTAGCAGCTCAAAGGTTTCCCCTTTTAAGCTCTATCTTCAGGGAAAAGGAAACAGTTTCAAAGAGAGGCACATATCCCTATGGGCCTCCACACATCTGTTCCCTGAGATTTCCTTTAGGAGTGAAACTTGTGACTCAAAGTGGCCAGTCCAGGCCTAGGATCTCCTCAGTCACAGTGACTCGTTCAGAGCTGGGCGCATGACTCTATTAGGGCCAGCGAGATTCTGAGAAACTCTGGTGTTCACCTACAGGGGTCAATAAATACTCTTGGGCATAAAACAATAGTGGGTTGGTTTTGTTACTTGCAACCTAAACAATCCTGAATGATGAAATAATGAACATAGTAAATAATAGGAATTGAGTGCTTATTCTGTCCAGGTACTGTTTTGGGTTCTTAATTTGGTAACTTACTTCGTATTCACAGCAACCTGATAGACAAGCAGTATGGTTAACCTTACATTAGACCTGGTGAGGCTGAATAACTTACTGAGTGATGGTCACCTTGCAGATAAGTGATGGAACGAGTGTTTGCCCTGCAGCAGCCCAGCTCTGGAGCCATTGGCCTTGACAACAGTGCAGTACTGCCCACACATGTGTATCCTTTGCAGGTAAGACCCACGGGTCCTCCTTTGCATTGCTGGTTCTGTAGAGATCAGTTCCTCACCCACTCTGCCCAAATTCTTGGGAAGGACCAGATTAATTGCATGAGGTCCCCTGCATGGAATTTGTTTGCTTGTGCAAATATGTCCCTCGCAGGGGCCTGTCCACCACACTGGGCCATGCTTCTATCACTGGAGGGTGTTCCTTTGGATCATTAACAATTGTAATTGCAGCAATAACAGCTTTTACTTGTTTAACACCTGCTACATGCCAAGCCATCTTTTAAGTACTATGTACACATTCTCTAATTTAATCCTTAGAACAGAGAAAAGGTGGAGTCGACTGTCGTGTTCCAGACACAGGAAGTATTGTCACCCTCAGAGTCGCTGGAAGACACCCTGACTCCTGGGATTCTTGGCCCTGTGACCCTGCAGAGGGAGGAGTGGGCAGGGACCCAGTGAGCAGACATTGCAGGGAAGGCCAGAGTGGTTCATCTGCTCCAACCACAGCTGTGGGACAGAAGGCAAACCAGCTCTCCACCCACCCCCTAGGTGTCCTGGTCTGATGGATAAGATCAAGAGTGAAAAAACAGAAAGGACTTCTCAAGAGCCAGCAACTGGAAAAAAAAAAAAGACCAGGTGGAAATACCCAAAATATTAACTGTGGCTCTTTTTGTTATTGGGTTATGAGGGATACTTACATGTTTCCTATTCTTTCACAGAGTTACTAAATTTTCCACAACAAGCATGACTTACTTTTATGCTCTTAAAAAAAAATGAAACAAAACAGCAACCCATTATGAAAACTAATATAAAAAAAAATCAGGGTTCCTTGGAGAAATGGCTGGTTCCAAGGCTACGGCAGAAAATATACAAAATGAGCATAGACCATTTTGTCATTCCAGAGAGTAAGGAAGTGCTTGAAAACAAACAACTCCCCTCCCCCCAGCATCGATGGGGGTGTGCCAGAGACACAGGAGCCAACTGAAATAGCTTCGAATGGCCAAAAGTGGAATAATTTGAGCAATGAAGAAAGTCAAATAATACTGGATTATATTCCAAAGTACAAACATAAATATTCATGAGTCCGTATTAATATAAACAAATGTCTATGCAGAAGAATTCCAAATAATTTACGTAGAAACTCCACCCTGAAAGAGGAGGAGCATAACCCCTGCTCTTGAAGTGTGGCTTGTGCACAGTGACTTCCTTCCAAAGAAAACAGTGTGGAAAGTGGGAGGGAGAGAAACTTTATAGAGGAGAAACCTGACAGGGGTCAAGGTCAACATCACAGTAATAAGCCATGCGATTATAAGCATCCTTAACATGATGTGTTGGACGGCCCTTCACCCTGTCTTCCTCCTAGAACCCATAACTTTAGTCTAAGCATGAGAAGAACTTCAGAGTAAACTCAAATGAGGGATATACTGCAAAACACCATCATAGTAAACTCATCAAAACTGTCATGGCCATCAAGAGGAAGAAAAATCTGAGAAACTATCACAGCTAGGAGGAGCCTCAGGAGACATGATGACTAAGTAATGTGGTATCTTGGATGGGATCCTAACACAGAAAGGGGACATTAGGTAGAAACTAAGGAAATGTGAATAAACAATGGACTTTAGTTAGTAGTAAGGCAGCGATGTTGACTCATTGTGACAATGCTAAGGTAAGATATTAATAAGGAGGATGAGGGGTATATGAGAACTTTCTATACTGTTTTTGCAATTTTTCTGTAAACTTAAAACTATGCTAAAATGAAGAATTTATTTTAAGCAGTGAGGTGGGAACAGAGGAGGCCAGCAATGGCAGATGCATATTATAGAGGCTACGGGGGATCACTCAGCTCTGGCAGCAGCTTAGCTGGAAGGAGATACTGTTCAACTCCCGGAGATACTGTTCAACTCCCGGTGACTCTTACTTTGCCTTTGTTCCCTTAGAAAAATCTGGAGTTCTGTAAGTAAGTCTGTTTGCTGGACCAGAAGGGAGCAAGGTTATTGTATCTAACTGGCCTTCCCCAAGTCCCACAGGGGTTTCATGGCAGTTAGATTCATTAACTTGGTATTTTCTAATCATTAACATTGATCAATAATCCACTGGGTCTGGTCCTTAAATCAATTGCCCCATTAATGAGAATGAAAGCACCATTTTATTATCAAGCCCTGGACCTTCTGCAGAAAAGGCTTCTGGGGTTTTGGGCTGCCCTGCTTGCTGCTGCACATCGGGTTAATTAAAACTCCCACTCATGTCCCTCAAGCCTCATGCTTGTGACTTGGAACAAAGTTAGCTGGAGGGTAAGACTTCTAGAAAAATTGATTAGAGTCTTCATTCAGAGTGACAGTGAGCCAACTTAGTTTTCCTGAGGACCTACTAAGTACCCAAGTCTCTGCTCAAATGTCATCTCCTCAGAGAGATGCCTCTCCCCTTTTACCACCATATCTAAAACATCAGTGTCTATATGTTTGGGGGCCACTGCTTTAGTTTTCTTCTGAGCATTCATCTCTACTAGATGTCATATTTAATATGTTTGCTTATTGTTGTTTTTGTGTTGCCTCCCATTAAACAGAAAGCCCCATGAGGGGCTTGATCCTGAAGGTGATGGCAGACCATGGAAAGGAGTGGCACAGCCAGAGTTGTGCTCTGGAAAGCTGACTCTGCCTGGAGTGTGAGGACAGGGCTGAAGGAGGGTGTAGACAGGATTCGAGGGAGGGGAAACAGGACTGGAGAGTGGAGACAGGATTATAGGAGAGAGCTGGACTGGAGGAGGTGTGGATGGGACTGGAGTCTCAACACAGGGCTGGTGATGCACATGGGCAGTTGGGGGCAGTTCCAGGATCTCGTAAAACATAGTCCGATGGGGTGGAGAGGACAATTGCCCTGGGTTCTTAGAAGGTGGAAAAGACAGGACAGGTTAGACAACTGGCTGGGCGTGCGAAGGGGGGATTTCAAGGGTGACCCCCAGGTCTCTGCCTCGGGCACCAGTCCATGAGGGTGGGAGCACTGGAGAAGGACAGGCATGAGACACGACCTGTGATCAGGTGTCATCATACATCATAGGAAAGGGGCATTTGATGTGGAATCCAGAAGGTTCTCTGTTCTGTTAGTCCTGAGTCTGCCCCCCACTCCCTGTCTTCCATAGCAGAAATGCTGGAGGCTGAGGCTAACATCCCTAGGAGCTGGGGTGGGACAGAGAGTGTGTGGAAGGAGGGGCAGGTGGGGTGAGAGATGAATTCTCCGACCACCTCTCTCTAGGTTCCTACAGAAACGTGAGGTGTACACAACGTTAGTTGGACCCCTCGGGTTTGTGCAGTGGGAATGGACATGTGGGTAGCCATGCAATATATACTATTACATTATTATATTATATATATTATTATGTTGAAGGGCTTCTCATTGCAGAAAAATCAAAGGTGTTAGACTCTGAACCTCAGCTGGCACTGCCCTGTGATTAACTTCAAGCAGACAAATTAGTGCTTGGTATAAAAACCATTCTGCTTTAAATATTAAGGGGGAAAAGTTTTCCAATTCTTTCAGTGTGGCTTTTATTATCTCTTGAGGGCAAAGATTGCCAATTTCAAAGTGGAAATCAATGAGAAACATGATTGAGTTTTGGAAACTTGGTTTTACCATCAACAGTTTGGGACTGTGTCAGAAGTTCTGAAGGCTATAAATAGAATCTATAAGTCATACTAACAGTTTGGGAATTTGACAGGCAACTGGATGTCACTTTCCTATAAAACCAACTTAGAATCCAGTGTCACTTCAAGTTTGTAATGTTCTACATTGTTTTGATGCTAGTGACATATTGAAATAAACTTATGTCTTTGTACCTTTCTCCACACGCTGCCCATCTCAGTGAGACAAGGTAAGGATTAAATGGACTAGGGGGCATCAAGAAATAGGCAATACGTAGTAGGTCTTATAGACATTCTAATCTTGGAAGCCCAAAGGGGCCAAGAAAAAAGTCTAGGATGTTATCAGCAAATGAATGCAGGGTCATCATGAAGCGGAGGTAGTAATGCCTATAGTAAAAGCTCTTCTCCAGGGTTAAATTTCTGGGAGTGCATTTAAACATGACAAAAAGGCAAGGAATCTGGTTTAGAGCCTGGTTTAAGACAAAAACGCGGAACATTCCGTCTACTGTGTATATTAGTTCTTCGCTACCCTCCCCATATTTTGGAACAGGCAAGAGATGTTCAGACTTGCAGGGTGCTGCAGGAGGCTTCAGGAAAGAACTCTCTAGACAAATAAGGAGGACAGAAGACGAGAATTCTCCACAAAGTGTCAACAATGCTTCTCGCTGGGTGGCGGTAGTTCAGGTGACTTGTTTTGCCTTCTGGCCAGTCCTCTGTTTTCCAAGTTCTCCATAATGAACGTATATTGCATTCATAATAAAGTCCCAGGTTCCTGAACTCTCGACTGTGCTTCTGCTATATCCAGCCACACCTTTGTCATGCGTCCCTTGGAAATGTACTAATTTGAGGGTCCATCTGTTTTGTTGGGATCCTGACATACACGTGCTCTACACCGGAGGGCACTAGAACCATGAAGAGAGTAAAGTGAATCAATGCCACGGAATTCTATGAGAGGTTGTTGCTTGCCAAAGGCTCTAAGTTCCCCAACTGCCTTCTTCTGGTTACTAAACAAAACAAAACAAAACAAAACCCAAAAAACGTGGGAAGACTGGCTTATCTTTGAGAAAGGCTAAAGGCATCCGCACAAAAAATGCAACTTCGTCTCTGAAGTATATGAAATGGAAAAGAGGAGGGAAAATGAGTAGCCTTATCACCTGCCCCAATGTTTTTGTTCCTGGGCCTGGAAACATCTGGAAACACTGTCCTAGGTGGCTGCTCATGCTCCATCTGCTGGGAGACTGCAAGAATTTCTAGGCCCCCAAGGCCAGACACAAACCTGACTATGGTTAGGTCCAGACCCTTCGTGGGAGACACGGTTGAATAGGAAATTTGGGACTGATGAAGTCCTTAGACTGACCTGTCTCCAAAGCAAATCTGACTGTGTCGCTTGGCTCCATTCACTCACTCAGCAAATACATCCCATGTTTAGGCAGAGGCCAGGGCACTATGCTAGACTCTGTGGCCTCAGTGGGTCACAAGACAGACTCCTCCCTGGCTCCGCCTGTAAAGAAGGTCTTTGTACATGTAGGAGTTCCTCTGTGATCTGCCTCTTGCCTCTGCTTTTAAAATGCAGCTCCTGTAACTTCTAAGAAAAGTGATTGCTGGTATGACACCCGGTACTGTTCTGGTTCAGGAGATCCTCCCCCCCCCCCCCATGCTAAATGATTTTGTGGTGTCTGTGTTTTTGCTCACACCTATCCCTCCGCCTGCAATGCCATTCCTTGAGGCCCAGCTCAGCTGCTACTTCTTCCAAAATGCGATGGCCTTCTTAGAGATGGCTTCCAGAGCCCCCATGGGACTCCTGTCTCAGTGGTTATTTCATCCGAGGCCTCGGCTATTTCCCTCTTGGGGCGTGAATGCCTTGAGGCCAGGGCCTGGGTCTCTGTTCACTTCCCAGTATGTCTGGGATTCAGTACAGAGTCTGGCATGCACTGGACATGTAGTAAAGGTCTGCTGAACGACTGAGTGACAGAGGAGACCCAGAGGTGCTGCATGGTCTGGAGATAAGGCGCCGGATTTCCACCAGTCCGCAGGTCTGCACACGATCTCCCAGAGTGCCTGTTTCACATTAGTGTTGAGGTCTTTAACTCCGACTGCCACCAGTGGTCAGGAATCATACGTGATGGGACATGTAGAGCTGGGGAAGCATGAGGAGCTCAGAATGATGCGGGGCAAGTTGTCTGCTTTTAGGAAGTGGTCCATCTCAGGGATGTCGAGGGCATTTGACATGGAGCCACGAGCTGGAGGGCCCGTTGTGACCCACGAGTCTGACCCCCTAGCATACAAATGGAAAACTCTGGCCTGGATGAGGGGTGGGGCTGGCCCTAAGGAGTGGGTAGCAGAGCTGGGGCTTCAATCCAGGCTTCTCCCCTCCTACCCTCACCTCCACTTTCTAGGACTCAGGAGCATTATCCTTGGGACTTCTGCTCTCATTTGAAACTAATGAAATAAGAATATGGTTTGGGGGTCCGTTGAGAGAGACATTTGAGGCTTTTTTTTTTTTCCAAGTGTGAGTGCGCCTGTGTACTGGCAGAGGGCTAGAACTGGTTGCATCCATCATGTGGGGACAGGGATGTGGGTGAGCACATGTCTGGGCTACAGTGGAAACGAGTACACATGCACCATATGAGTGACCTTCCCTATGGGTCCTTCTTGTGGGTTTTTAAAAGGACAGAAGGAGGCCTCCTGAAGGTTTTATAGTGATGCTCCTCAAGTCTTGCTTGCACCTTACAGGTTACACAATGTAGGAGAAGGAAGAAAATCTATTTGAGATAGTAACCACACTGCATAGTCTCCCTGGCCCCTCTACAACCACCTGACTTCTGTCCCTGGATGGCCAGAAGCCTGAGCTCTGAGCCTTGCAGAGAGAGGCAGGTACACAGAGGATTGGTGCCAGGCCTATTCTGCCCTCTCTTTTCCCCTCACCCCTGCCCACCCACACCAGCCCTTTGGGGCCCCAAGGCCTTTCCAGGATCATTGTTCCAACCACCCCCAAGCTTCCTCCTAAATGCAGATCTTTTGTAATTTCCTGCCCTAAGAACTATCGGTCAATGAACAGGATGACTGATTGGTCTGAGAGGGACTTGCTTCCAGAATAGAATTTTCCCCCACAGCAGAAACATGGTAATTAAACTTTGTCTTAGTTGAGAGAGCAAAATTTCCCCAAGCAGAACGTTAGTTCTCAGAGCACAATGCAG
This sequence comes from Hyaena hyaena, assembly GCF_003009895.1. NCBI lineage: Eukaryota > Metazoa > Chordata > Mammalia > Carnivora > Hyaenidae > Hyaena > Hyaena hyaena. The sequence continues at coordinate 1,093,043 of NW_024080734.1, read as the reverse complement.
ATCAGAAGTGGAGTGGAAATGGGGTCAGGATCCCAGCCATGGAATGTATCTGTCCTCACCGTGCTGAAGGCCAACCAAGTCTGCCCTTACTGTGATACACGGACGGGCGGGGTGGGCAAAGCCAGTCTGGACCCCGACTCTGGGGGCCAGGGGAGGAAATCAGCTCTGTAGATCTTTCCATATTCCAAATGGCCTCTGGCACACCCAAGACCTGTCTCAGTGAAGGTGGGCATGGTGCTTGGGGCCGGCTTGTGCGGAGGGGTCGGGAGGGGGAGTCACTTCACACTCTGGTTTTGGCTAGATACATGCGAATTAAACCAGGTAGAGGCGAACTCTTGTTTTTAATTGAGGGAGAGAGAAGGGGAGGGAGCTAAGGACAGGAAGAGAGGTAAAATGGAAGTGGAGGAGAAATTCAGTCTTGCCTTTCAAAGCCAAGCCTCACAGTGAGTCATAAGCTCTCCTGGCCCTGGCTTCCCAGCGGTGCATCTCCTAGAGAGCATCACGTTGAGTTGAGCTGCCTTGTACATTAACACGAACACACATCACGCGGGTGTTTTTGTACAGCGTAGCCCCAGATACGCACCAACTTCTTCCTCTAATGCACAACTAAGGAAAGAGAGATTTATCCTGATGTTGGAGGAAAAAAATAGTTTTGTGGAAGTATTTTAAATTAGTATATTTTCATATGTTATATTTTAAGGATGCTTTAGGGAATTTCAAGGGTAATTTTGACTACATCCAATTGTTATCTATTAGGCTCACTCCAGAGCCACTGAAGTCATTATTTTACAATCTTCTTTACCCAGTTAACTTACCAATCCTTATTTGTATAAGTCAGAATGACACCAACTTGATCCCAGCTCATTTTTGAATTGTTCCAAATTTCAGATTAGCGTGCCCCAAAATAATGGTTTTATAATACACATCATAACCAGAGTTCAGAACTGGATAGTGTTAATATCATCTTACTCTCTTCCAAAAGTTCATAAAAAAATTTCCATTTGTACGATTAACCAGATAATGTTAATGCAAGTCATATACCTAAATGTGAAACTGCTGGCACCAAGAATACTCTGGAAATGAGTTAACATTGTAATTTTTGCCAACAAATGGCTAACCTAATTTAGCCACAGGTAGACTTGAGCTGTATCCAGACACCTGATATGCAGGTAAATCATGGATAATATCCACACAGGAAAGAGTAATGAGCAAATTCAATCGTAGCTAGAATGAACACTTTGTTTTAAATATGTTTTACTCTCATTAAATGCATTAATATTCATGAGTAAATAATCACATATATGAATTTCCTTTGGTAATTACCTAGATTCAGCCAATCCTCCCTCTTTTCAAATGGATACTCAGCATCCAAGTACAGCACGATTTTATTGTGACTGGAGAAGTATGTGCAATTTTATGAATTTACTATCTATTTTTGGGCATGACTGGAATGTGAGTTCATTCAAGGTTTCAGTGGCCTTTTGCCCTTTGGGGCATCTCCATAGCACTGAGGTACATGGCACCTGGAACCTGGTGGGCACTTGGCAACATCTGACAGATGGAAGATACAGGCACCCAGGCTTGTGGCAGAAGAGCACAGAGAAAAGCAGGTCCCAGGGGCTGCAGGGGCCAGGGCAGCCTTGGGGGGCGGGGGAGGGAAAGAGCTAAAGCCCAGAGGAAGGGAAAGGCTGGCGACTGCTGAAAGTTGTGCAGAGGACACTTCTGAATGAGAGGAGGAAACAACAGAGGCAAAGGAGCAGGAAGAATGAATCGCTGCAGGAAACGATGAGGACGGTGGAACTTTGTGGAAGATGAATTACCGGGGAATGGGGTCACCTGTGGGCTGGGCAGACTAGCACCCTCTTTCCCGGGAAGTGTCCCCTGTTCAAATGCTTTTAGTGAAAACTACAATATTCCTGCCCTGCGAGCCGGCTCCTTGGCTGCTAGCTGTTTGGTGGGTGGGACCTGCCCGTCTTCTCCAAGGAATGTGGGCACTAATGATATCAATTCACTCTCTGGGAGGCCAAGCGTTTGACACAAGAGGGCAAAGAAGCAGAGATGAGAGTGAGAGCAGATGCGGCTGGGGAGAGGGGAGCACACTGCTGGAGACCCCTGTGCGCACCAGGCCTTAGTCCTCCCGCCCCGCCCCCCCCCCCACCTCTCTCAGCACCTTTCTGAGAACTCTTCCCTTTAGCCTGAGACAAGTGGAGTTGGTTTCTGTTGCTTGACACCAATGAGAGATTTTCACGTGCACCTGTAGCATGAGTCCGATTGGGTAGAGAGGGCCCCGCAAGTTAAGGCACAAACCCCATCTCCAACCTAGAGGTGGTGTCACAGACCGTATTTCATGACCATGAGGAGGAGGGCAGAGGAGAACGCCAGGGAGGAGATGCATGCATCACACTGCTGCCTGCTCTTTGCCAAGGTCATCGGCCCATAACAGCTGGGCAGCAAGGGCACTGCTCCCTCCCCCCACGTGCACACGAGATGCAGAATTCTGGGTCCAGAAAACTCGGACAGACGCCAGCCCCTCGGCCAGTCCTGAGCGCAAAGGGCTCCAGAGCGGGGCCATCGGTCCTCTGCCTCTTGCTCCATGCCAGTCCTTCTGTCTGCCTCCTGGTCCTGCCTGCCTGGGACTCCCACCTGTGACACCCAGCAGTCAGACATCCTCTCCCTGCGATGGGAAGGGGGCGCTTCTGGATGCAGCCTAGACCTTCACTCCTTCACCCCCGACCAGGTGTGTTTTCGGTCAGCCCAAACCAAGCATGGAAGAAACGAAATAATGAAAATCTGGGCAGTTTAATGTCCAGAACCAACATAAACGGCTGTTAGCTTCTAGGAGGCAAAGCACTATGTTTGGTGTGTGTGTGTGTGTGTGTGTGTGTGTGTGTGTGTGTGTGTGGAGTGGGAAGGGGGAAAGGCACTGTGGTGCCAGGAAAAGCATTTGGGTCTTTGTGCTTTGCTCAACCACTCTCAGTTCAGGCTTCCTCATCTGTAAAATGGGACAGCAGTGGCCATCTTTCCATAGGGATGTTTTAATGATGAAGAGATGATGCATGCACTAGCACATGCCTGGCATGTTGTAGGTATGTAAACAGATGGTCTCTCCCTGCCTACCAGGTACCCTTGAGAGTCTGCCATCGAATGTCACTCAGACAAGCACGCGTGAAGTCCTGAAGCCTTCTCCAATCCAGCCCTCTGCTTTTTATCTTAGAAGGGCAATGCCTGTGTCCTCTACATCTGGCCACCTCAGAGGAGACCCAGTGACTTCAGGCCTTCTCTTCCTGTCCCCAAAGCTCCCTCTGTGCCCCCTACAACCACCTGGCAGCAGGTACCACAGCTCTCTGCTGCTCTTTGTCTCCCACGCTCTCTCCTCCTCCCCCACAGCCAGCCAGCTCCCCCATCGCTCACTCCGACAGCCACAAACGCCTATTTATTTGCCGACTAACTTCCTGGTGGTTTAATATCCCCTTGAATTACTGTACAATCTCTTTCAAGTTATATTTGATTATTTTTCACATTTAAAAACATGAACACAATTACCCAACAATGGCACGTGCTGTTACAGTCAGAAATAAAATAGTATTGCAATACCATCTATGCATCTTAGACAAGTAGTCAGTCCCTGGAAATTATGTCTCCAGCACGAGCGAGATCTGCAGTGATAGGTACCATATAAATGCATATGAGACAATAAATAGTTACAAAGGGAGAGGATGCTGAATAATTAATCCACCCGCCTCTCCAGGAACATTCTTTATAAATCTGTCCCAGGTATTCATTTGTTTTTGTTTTTTGGGTTTTTTTATTTTTGCTTTTGTTTTTAGAGAAGCAGATATTTAAAAGTAAAGAATAAGTAATGTCCAGGAAGGAGAGGCATAAAAGGAAAAACATCAGTGGGAGGGAGATAGAAGATTATAGATGGTGAGGGTTCCAAGGTTGCTGTAACATCAACTGGATGGCATTTGTGAAGGAGAGGGATGTGGTGGGGACAGAAAGGAATTGTTCTATGGGGATACAGGGCTGGCCTGGTGTCAGAGCTAAGCTTTAGACATTCATGGTGGAATAATGCAGGGGATTTCTTACTTGGGCCCTAGCCTATATGTAGTTGGAGAAGGAAAAACTCATATGGAGTGGAGTTCTAGAACTCTCCTTTCCTCCTTGGATCTATTCCAAACTTGGCTTTGATTTGCATCCCTCTGCTGAGGGATACTTACTATCTATCAAGGTGACTTGTGTTATCTCTGGTGGCCCTGATTGTTAGAAAGTTCATCCTCTGGCATCTAGAGTTGTTTTACTAACCCACCTTTCCCTAGTTGTCCCCACAAGAGCCAAGAAGAGCCCAAGCCCTTTTGCCCCCAAGATGTATTACAAGAGATCAAGTTCCACCCACCCTTTCTCCTGGCTCCTGGGCTTAAGATTCCCCTGACCGTAGATGCCTTTGGATTCATAAGCTCCATTTTAAAATGTGCTCCTTCTGCCAGTCATTTAAACTGTAGTGGGAAATATGATTGTTATTCTCTCTGTAATTTCAGATCTACATTCTTTATCAGTTATATGCTTTGCAACTATTTTCTCTCACCCTGTGGCTTGCTTTTACCTTTTCTTTAGAAAAATTTTGTTTAATGTTTATTTATTTTTGAGAGAGAGAAAGAGGCAGAGAGCCAGCAGGGGAGGGGCAGAGAGAGAGAGAGAGAGGGAGACACAGAATCCAACGCAGGCTCCAGGCTCTGAGCTGTCAGGACAGAGCCTGACATGGAGCTTGAACTCACAAACCATGGGATCATGACCTGAGCTGAAGTCAGATGCTTAGCCGACGGAGCCATCCAGGCATCTCTGCCTTTTCCTTTTCTTAACAATGTCTCTTGGAGCAGAAGTTATAAATTGTAATGAAATCCAATTTGGTAATAGAATGATGCTAAAATGTAAAATGGTGCTACTACTTTGGAAAATCCTACTCTGGCAATTTCTTAAACAGTTACTCATTCACCTATCATACAATCCAATAATTCCAGTCCTAGGTATTTACTCAAGAAAAATAAAGGCCTATGTCCATATAAAGACTTGTACATGGGGTCTCCTGGTTGGTTCGGTTGGTTAAGCACCCGGCTCTTGGTATTGGCTTAGGTCATGATCTGACAGTTTGTGAGTTTGAGTGACACGTTGGGCTCTGGGCTGACAGTGTGGAGACTGCTCAGGATTCTTTCTCTCTCCTTCTCTCTGCTTCTCTCCTACTTGCGCTGTCTCTGTCTCTCTTTAGGAAAATAAACAAACTTAAAAAATATTAGAGACTTGTACATAAACACCATAGTAGCTTCGTTGACAATAGCCCCAAGTTGGAAACAACCCAATTGTCCATCAACAGGTGGATGGATGAACAAACTGTGGCATATCTATACAATGGAATACTATGACGCTACTTAGCAATAACAAGGAATGAAGGAACGAATGTACACAACAATATGAGCGGACCTCAGAATAATCATGTTGGGTGAAAGAAGCCAGATAAGAAAGAACACATATTGTAGGATTCCATTTCTATATAACTTGAAAACGCAACTGCTCTACAGTGACAGGAAGTGGATCAGTGTTTGCCTTGAGGTGGAGGATGGCAGGATGCACACGATGGAAGGAGAGGATTAAAAGGGGCATCGGGGAAATTTTGGGGCATGATGGCTAAATTCACATCTTGATTGTGGTGGTTTCACAGATGTCACCATATACCAACAACTAATAACATTTTACCCATAGAACATGTATAATTTCTTGTATTTCAATTATATATCAATATATGCTTTCTATAAAATAGATTTGAACCTTTACATTAAAGGATATCCAATTTATAACCCTTAGCAATGCTTCTTAAAATTGCCTTTTCTTTCCTCTCTGATTTTCTTCCTTCTTTCAGATGCTTGGGACTCTCACTCTGTTAAGCAGAAGGTTCTCCAGGCCATGAATCCTCTATGATTCTTCTGGCTCTTTCCCTCACTCACGCCTCGTTCCTCTTATTACGATCACTTGTGCCTCTCTGGCTTCTTTTCCACTATTCTTTCCTCCCTTACCTGAATCTTTAAGACAAAGGATTGCCTCACCTTCCTCCCCATTTCCCTGGTTGCAATACACAAGCCTGGGTACCTGCCCAGTCAGGACAGGATTGTACTGGAAAGGAGGCATTGGGTGGAGAACAGGGCAAGCCTCCTACAAACCTAAAACGCAGCTTTGTATGAATTAGAAAATGGTGCTTCCTCTAGGTGGATGAATTAAAAACATGCCCCCTACTGGGTAGGGCCAGACTTGCAGGCACCAGGTTTGGGGAACAGAAGGCGTCACTGTGTGAAGTAAAAGGTGCCCCCTTTCTCTGGGTAGACATGGCCCCGCATCAGGGCGCATGGCTTAGGGAGCAGAGCAAGGCTGGATTACCCACTCACCCTCTCAAGACCTTTTGTTTGGTGCACACACGAAATAACAGACCATGACAGCTCTGGAAGAGAAGAGGCTTTGCTAGCAGGCAAAGCCAAATATACTCAACAGGAGAGGACGTTGAAAATACCATCTGATGCGAGGCGCCTGGGTGGCTTAGTCGGTTAAGCGTCCGACTTTCGCTTAGGTCATGATCTCGCGGTCCATGGGTTCGAGCCCCGCATCGGGCTCTGTGCTGACTGCAAGCGCGGAGCCTGGAGCCTATTTCAGAGTCTGTGTCTCCCTCTCCCTCTGACCCTCCCCTGCTCACGCTGTCTCTCTCTTCCTCTCTCTCCTAGCAGTAAATAAAAATATTTAAAAAAAAAAAAAAAAAGAAAATACCATCTGATGATAAATCTTGTCCCAATGTGTATTTGTATTTTGCGTAAAATGAATGCATGCACTCAACTCTTAAGGAACATTTAAGTGGTATCCAGTTTTTTTTGCTGTTGTAAATGGCCCAGCAACAAGGAGAATGGCACGTCTCTTGAGGAACTTGTTCCGCACTTTCTCTATGGTGAACACTTGACTGTGGCATTGAGCAGTTGCGAAATCGTACCTCTCTGTGTCATCATCTACATTGTTCTGACTACTAATGAGGTTTAGCAACTTTGCATAAACTGTGGGCCTTTAAATACTTTCTTTTCCTTGAAATTCCTTTTTATATCTTTTGCCCATTTTTTTATGTTGGTGTGTTTGTCTTTTCAATTTAGTTCATTAGGCCTTGTTTATAGGATACCAGTCTTCTGTTGATTACATGTGCAGGAAATATCTTCTCCCACACCATGGTCTGTACTTTTAACCTCTTTTTAAAAGTGTCTCGGCGTACAGAGCTTTTAATTTTAATGAGGTCAATGTACTCATCTTTTCTTTTATGGCTGATACTTTTCATATCTCATTGAAGAAATTCTTTTCTAATCTGAGGCCATAAATGTATTTTCCTTTCCTATATTGTCTCCTGAAAGTATTATCATTTTTTTTTTCACGTTTAGGTATTTAATCCACCTGGAATTGATTTTCACACGGGTAGGAAGGAGGAGTTCAATTTCATTTCTTTCCATCATAGATTATCACTAGCCCCGGCGCAGTCAAGTCCATCACCCTCTCCTCTGACCAGCAGGCCTCTGTCACACCCACGCATCTCCACCTGTGAGTCCTCTGAGCTCCCCACCAGTCTACTGGCTTACTCCTGTGGAGCTGCACCGTCCTCACCACCCCCGCTTTATCCTGAGTCTTACAAGTGGGTTCAATCCGTCCTCCCATCTTGTGCCTCTTCTTAAAAGTATCCTCATTCTCGATCATTTGCTTTCCATAAACATTTAAGGAATAGCTCTTAAAGTTCCCCACATGTTGGAATTTGATTAGAAATGAATCAAATTCATTGTTCACTTTGGGATAAATGGACATCTTTGCCATGCTGGGCTTTCCAATCCAGGACCATGGCATATTGTCTCCATCTATGTAGGTCTGGGTCTTCTTTAATGCCTTCAGTCAAGTTTTGAGAATTCCTCTACAAATGCCTTAACCACTTTTGTGAGATTATTCCTACATATTTTATACGTTTAATATTGTTTTATGTGGTACAGTCAAACCTGAGATTGCACATAACTTGTTCTGCGAGTGTTCCACAAAATGAGCATACATTTCTAATAAATTTTAACTTGATAAACGAGAGATGTCTTGCAATACGAGTAGTACCTGACGCCGAATGTCACATGATCACAGCTGAGCCAATGGTTCTTGAAATTCCCTTTGATATACAAGTGCTTTGAATTACAAGCATGTTTCTGGAGTGAATTATGCTCACAAACCAAGGTTTTACTGGATATTAAAAATTCTGTTTTCTATCTTTTTGCTACTGCTATTTGTTGTTTCATTGATTTTTATCCAGAAACCTATTGAGTACTCCTGAACCGCTGGTGACCTGACCAGGGTGGCAGTGGAGGACTTAGAGTCAGCTGGTCCTCGGATTCTAGCTGACACCCTCACTGAGGGACCCAAGTCTTTCAAAGCCCCTCCACCTTCAGTCATCTTGGATTCTCCTCCACTTCTCTCATTCCCAACTGCTGTTAGGACACCCATCATTTCCCCCTGGGCATTTACTCTGGAACCTGCCTGGGTGCTGGGGACGTGGCACAAATCAGAAATGGGTTTTAGGGAGACAGGCAGACAATCATGCTCAATCATTACTCAGCTCAGCCCCTTCTCCCCACATGCCTGAACTGACTCAATAGTCTTGACTCTGCCTCTGGTGTCTCCACTCTGCTGCGCTCACCTAGAGAAGTCAAGGTGCTCACAGATGTCAACACATTCAATCCCTGCTCAAAAGTCTACTGAAGCTTGACCACTGACTGCTGCAGGCACTTGTCTGGCCACTCTATGATGGTGGGGACCTTGTTCCTGACGGACACCATTAAATCAGAGCCTGGCATTGGATAGGTATGTGGTAAATACTTGTGGAAAGAATGGGAGAAAGGTGCCATTTAAGGTCCTTCATAACCTGGCCTCACTTTACTCTTCTTTTTTTTTTTTTTAAAGTTTTCTTTTTTTTTTTCTCTCTTTTTTTTTTTAATGTTTTATTCATTTCTAGGAGAGAGAGAGAGACAGCATGAGCAGGGGAGGGTCAGAGAGAGAGGGAGTCACAGACTCTGAAACAGGCTCCAGGCTCTGAGCTGGCAGTCAGCACAGAGCCCGACGCGGGGCTCGAACCCATGAACCGCGAGATCATGACCTAAGCGAAAGTCGGACGCTTAACCGACTTAGCCACCCAGGCGCCCCTCACTTTACTCTTCTTAAGACTTCTTACCTGCCCTGCACCCAGACTTTTCCACAAAGACAGAGAAGCAACACCTCTGCTCTGGGTCAGCCCCACCAGGCAGAGGTTAGCGCTGATGAGGAGGGTAATGCTCAGAGAAGTTCAGTCATCCGTCCAGTGAGGGATGGTGAGTAACATAGCCTGAACACGTGGAACTCACTCACATGCATCACCTCACTTTATCCCCAGAACAACTCTGGAACATCATTCCAGATGAAGGGATAAGGTCCAGGTGGCTGAAGGCCTGGCCCACAGCCTCCCAGCTGGCTGGGATCTGAGCCCAAAATTTGACTGTAATCCTCTGCCTCCTATTGATCACCTTTTCTTACTATGAGGTGGGAGGTGAAGAAGCCACAGAAGCCACAGAAGCCACACACTGGAGATAGTTAAACAGGCAGGGCCTCTGTCCTAGAGAGGATGGGGTCTAAGGGAAAACTCGCAGTAGCCGCGAATAGTGTGTTTTGTTCTTAATCAGGGGAAGGCGGGTCCCACTTCTGGGGCATCAGTTACACATCTGACCCTGGGGATACAGTAATGACACACCGTCTCTGAGTCTAGGGGAGTGAGTCTAGGGGAGTCTAGGGGAGTGAAGGTGTCAGACCAGACTGCTTCTCCATGCAGTAGCAGAGCTGCCAGGATCCACCACGTGGCAGAGCCATGAGGAAACGCCAAGTCAGATCTGGGATTGTAATTTCCTATGGCCGCTGTAACACATGACCACCCTCTTGATGGCTTAAAAAACCCCGCAAATTATTCTCATGCTTTTGGAGTCAGAAGTCTGAAGTCAGCTTTCCTGGGCTGAGGTCCTGGCTCGCTGGAGGTCTGGGGGAACTGGCTTCCTTACCACTTCCAGCTGCTGGCTTCCTTGGCTGTGACCCCGTCCTGCCCCATGCCAGCCTCTGCTCCACGGTAATGCCTCCCTCTCTGTGTGTCTAACCTCCTTCTGCCTCCCTCTTCCAAGGACACTTGTGACTGGGCCCACCTAGATAACCCAACACCAGCTCTCCATCTCAAGATCCTGAACTAATGACACCGTCAAAGTCCCTTTTGTCTCATCAGGGAACATTCACGGGGTCATTATTCAGCCCACCATGCTTGGACCATTCACTCTTTAGCTGGCTGGTCCTGGGTAGGTCCCTTGGTCTCTCAGAGCCTCAGTGTCCTCCAATATAAATGGGATCCTAATCCCAACTGCAAGGAGGTTTACAGTTAAAGTGGAATGATGTGAGCAAGTCACATTGCATTTCATGGGGTACTGATTTTAATCGCTGCACTAGAATGCATTTTGCTCAGATCTGCTTGTAGCCCGTGGCCCTGCCCTGGCTGGGTTGGATGCAGACACGGGAAGACAAGTTCAAAAACGAAACAGGGGAGGGGGGATTTGAAGTAAATTCCTTTGGAATGCCCCCTCATCCAACCTTTACACCTAGTGGTGGGGCAGGGGAGCCTTGTGGGGCCTGGGGCTTCACTTCGATGGCCATGTGATGCTGCCCCATGTTTACTCAGTGCGTGAGGACCCCCTAGTGACAAGGTGCATCTTGGGAGAGGGGCAAGCGGAACATTCCTTCTGCTTCCAGAGCCTTTGAGGTCTGTGAGACCAGAGATGAATGTCAAGTTCCTGGCACTGTGTGCACACAGTCAGTGCTCAATACATGCAGGCTCCTGATCTTTTGTCTTTTAGGCGCCCTGTGGCTCTGGAGGGCACCTCCGGGGATCTTTATGCTCTTTCTCTTCTTTGGTCTAGGAAACCATGAAGGGTGGCGAAGGCATCAGCTAGGGCTCCCTGGGTGGCTCTGCAGCCTCTTGACCTGTGGTCTGGGGCAGTGGCCAAGCTGCCCAGTGCTCGGAGCCACCCTGCTTTCGGAGGGGAGAGGCTGCAGACAGCCCCGGGCCACGGCAGGAAATGCTGGGAGCCAATCCGGTAGTCTTGCCCCTGACCCTTCTCAGGGGTGTTTGTAGTCTATGGAGGGCGGGGAGTGAAGGCCCCACCAGAGGGAAGACAGTCTGGGAGGGACTCTTCAGGCACAGGGGGGTGGGGACATCTGGGGCGTCAGGGGCTGTGGAACTCTGTGGCATGCCCCGAGGACCTGGGAGTCACCTCTCAAATGGACACCCTCGCCTGGTATGAGGGGAGTAAACAATCGTTCATCCCCACTTCCCAGCAGGAGAGTTTGGGGCAGGTTGGAGTGAGGGGGCAGTGGAGGAAGTGGCTGGAGGAGGAGGGTCTGTGCACAGGGTGGGGACTGCGTCCTGCATGAGGTGACACTTGGGTGCCTTCCCGCTGCCTCTCGCTGTGCTTTTGTGCCCCCTGCTTCCATTAAGAGCTTTTCATCTTAGTCTTAACAATCACTAAACCAACGGATCACCTTACAATCATTTTAAAAGAGACCTTTAAAGTGTTTAAAAATGAACTACCCTTATGCTCACAGGGCTTTTGTGGGCATCAGACTAGAGAATGTATGTGAGCCCCGAGGTACTTCCCCGCCCCCCGCCCCCAAGCCTGTGGTAGGAGATACCGGCCCCTTCACTTACCCCGTCCCTCCCTCTCTGCAGGGCCCTGGGCTTCTGAGCCCTTTCTCCAAAGGCCTCATTTATGCCAGAAAGACTCTGTCCTGGGGAGAATGGAAGGGCTTATGAGCAGCAGTAGTTTATCAATTTGATCTTGGGAAAACAAAGCCAATTGGAAGGCTGAAACATCCCTAAGAAAATGATGTTACTTTGGGGGCCCAAGACCAGGCTGGAGCCCAGGGGAGCAGGACTCCCCCACTCCAGCCACAGAAGGATCCTGGGTCTGGGATGAGGCGGTACGGGCACGGGGTATCTCCTGGGGAGAGATCATGGCTGTCTCTGGTCTTGGGGACATTTCACTTGTCAGAGAGGGCAGCCTCGTGCCAAACCTTGCATTTCCTGCCCCAGACTCACTTTCTTAAAGCCAGGGGTGTGAAGGCATTTATCTACCCCTTCATCCATATTCCCATGGATACAGGGTCTGGGAGCAGCCACCCCAAAGCACCTGAGGAGAAATCGTCTGCAGCCCTTTGGCACCTATCCTTAAAGCACCCTGGGAACCATAATTTGCATATCTCTCCCATGTCCTATTCCGTTAAAATCCAGATAAAAATAATTTGCATAGCACTTGGGAGGAAAATGTCCCAAACACCTTTCAAGGCAAGAGAAGGTCCTGTCCAGATGGCTCTGTCCACGATAGGGTCCTGAGGCCTGGAACCACAGAGAAGGTAAAGTGGGTCAGGGGGGAGAGTGGCTTCTACCTCCTGGGGCTACACACACGGGCACTGTGCTGCCCTCACAGGTGCCTCGATGAGCCGTTGACGTTTCAGTGCCATAAATCAATCGTTGCTTCAGAAACCTGCCCCTACGGAGACATCACAATCCAAGCCTCTCACACACACGCAGGTAACTGCAGTATAAAACCCGTTCCCACTGGCTGGACCTTGATGTGAGGTGATGGGTGAGGCACAGTGAGAGGAAGCGGCGGGTGACATGGCTGGTGGGATGCCATGAGTTTGGGAAAACGGCCGAGGCTGCATGCCACCACGGACGAGGGTCTTCTGGACCGTCCATGTGGGACTGACCAGACCCCGGAAAGCTCCCTGCACCCCTCCATTCCATGCCAGTAGGTCTCAGCCACTTGAAGCTCCCAGAAGAAGCTCATCAGAGCCGACGTCTTAGGTCACAGGGAGACGCCCCCCCGGGAGCAGGCAGCCCAATGCAAGCCGCATGCACACACAACTGGGCCGGGTCCTGGCCCGATGGTACCTGAAAGCCACCGTCACCTCGGTCACCCCCAATCAAGGCTAAGCAGTCAAGGCTGAGGGCCCTCAGTGGCACCCCGAGGTTTGGCATCCTCTTTTCCAGACCCAGAGGAGTCTCCCTTGGGACAGGAGAGGTCTGCGCACTGAAGGCTACCCCAGCTGAGAATTGAGATGCAAGGAATCAATCGTGTCTTACTGTGGCTGCTTTTGCTCCCAAACTGCCACGTGTGTCATCACACAGCCCTCCCGGCCGCTCGAGCCTGACTTACCTGTAAGAGAGAACACAGATGGGGATGACAGACACCTTCCCCTGGGACCGGCACGGCCTTCAGGACCGGGCAACTGCAGCCCCTTGCACCAAAGGAGAGCTGGCTCTGAAAGGGCCACTCTTGTAGGGCAGAGCCTTTGGGGTAAACTGCACTCTTCCCTCAATGCCTTGACCTTGACCAAGGTCTTGAGCTTGAGAGATATGTGACCCCCACATAGAGGTGGGGTCTGGAAAGAGGCTCTTCCCAGGAATCCAGGGTGATGGGGAGGCTGTGATGAACACGAATGCATTTCTGGACGCAGTAAGGGATTTGTCTTCTGGGCTGAGGGGGGAGTAATGCCTCTGGATGTATCTTTTCCTTGGGGAAAGGAACAGTAGGGTCAAGATATATTCTTATTTCACAATTAGGGGCTCTGTGGTTCACTGAATGCTTTGTCCTCTGCCCAACTGCAAGCCAAAAGAAATCTGCTACTTTGGGGTGGAATTCAGATTCTCCTTTAAAGATGACACTCCCCTGCCTGTTTTCTGTGTGTCCAAAGGAAGCACAGAGTCCATTCTGCTCATCCCATGTCAAGCTACTTTTTACTGTGTTTTCCTTGTAGGATATTCCCAAGCTCTATCGTTTTCCAGATCACGAGGTATGCTGGGGTCTCAGGCAATGGTAAGATACGGCTGAGAGTTATACATACCAAGTTTTCTTCTCAAATATATATGAACATGACTAGCACACATGAGGAGATTTTGGTAAACGTGGTTTATTCCCTCAGGTTGTGCTCCATTTTTGATTGAGTAGATATCCTTGGTGTGTATGTGGAGCAATGAGCACTCTTTTATTGTCAAAAGGCTGAGATGCCAAACACTTTCACTATCAACTTTCCCCTTAACAAGATTAATTTTAACCCAACTTTGAATAGTGACCTCAAGTTTGGGAACGCCACCATCCAGGGGCACACAGCACAAATAATAAGGCAAATGTGCACCTGAAATTCAAGATGGCAGATCTGAACTCAAGTTCACCTAGACTTAATGGACTTTTCCACAGCCTGCTGATGTTTTTCTGGCCCCAGGTTGGGCTAGACAGGTTTTTGCCTTGCATGCTTCCTCATGGTGTTGATATGCTAATGCACATTGTGACTCTCTGGAGCCCACAGCTTTCTGGCCAATGGATCACTGCCCTTGTCTCGGGAGATGGGAACAATATCTAATCTGGTCTCACATCAGCCACTCACAAGTCACCCTTTGAACCTCCCTGGTCCTCCTTTCCACAGTGAATCCATCACCAAGTCCTGTTGATTGAACTCTCTAAATCTCTCTGGAATCCACTGCCACCATATTAGACCAGGCCACCACCATCAATGGAATCAATGGCAGGTGCTCAAGCAGCCGTCTTGGACCAAGAGGCCACAGCCATAGATTGGTCTTGGCAGAACAAGTAGATAGAAGGAGGCTGAATTCCTCGTGACTCCTTGAAGCTGCCGTATCAGCCTGGTACCAACCATTTCTTGCCTTCTTTTATATGTGAGGGAAACAACCCTCTCCATGGTCTAACATAATGCTATTTTGGAGTTTGATCACACACAGATGAAGCCCATCCAACTGAATCACTGAGGTAAAGAGAGGGGAATCTGACCTTGAACTATGTACACCAGGTCAACTTGCATGACTCTTAAATCAGAAAGGCTTGGAGGGGGAGAGAGGAAGGTGCCACAGGAGAGAGCAGACCAAGGGGCACGTGAAGGGAGTTATCACTGCAATCACAGGGGGCTGTGCAGTTACCGAGTGTAGGCATCACGTGTGCACCGGTGTTAACCTCAGCCACTCCTCACAAGGCCCAATCCTCAGAGTTTTGCTCCATTACTAGGTCCATTTTACAGAATACAAAAGTGAGTTTAGGGAGGTGGAGTAAGTTGCCAAGGCCACACAGTTAGTGGGGGGAGGCAGGATTGAAGCCCAGGAAGTCTGGCTCCATCCAGGGCCCTCCCGGAGGTGTGTTTGTTTTCCTGAAATATCCAACAGATAGGTGTTTTGTGTGGGACACTTTTGTGCTGTTGAACTACAAGCCGAACTGACTCTCAGTCTGAAAGGAAACTCTAAGGTACTTAAACTAGAGGGCTTTCAGTTGTTTTTTATTATTATTATTATTATTAATCAATGGTGGTAGTAGTAATTAATAGTAGCAGCTGGAGAGGATTTGGTTAAACAGAATCTCATATGGCACCTGTGAAGAAATAAAAGGTAGGCTGCGGCAGGTGAGGCAGCGTGTCTGGCCCCAGAGAAACCCTGCCCACCCTCCAATTCTGTCTCTGCTCCTGTGGAGGAAACCACCCCCATGTGGATGGATACCCAGTGCTCTCCCCTCCCTGCAGCCTGGCTCTGGGCCTTCCCCAGGTTGCTGCTGCCCTCTGCTGGGCACATCTGGAATTGGCGGACGTCTCCCAGTGCAGAGATGGGAAGGAAGCTCTATGCCCGGGTGAGAGGGTCCTCCTGAGGTTTCCTCTGGGGCCACTGCTCCTGCTGCCCTGTCATTGTGTGGGGAAATGGCCACACGACCTGTGAGGAGCTGAAGGAAGTGACTGCTTTATATATAGCTGGCCACCCCCAGGAACTACCCACAGGGTTGCTCTGGGAGTCTGAATGAGGATGCATGGTTGGCATGGAGTGGGGTACGGGTCAGGAGGAGAAGAGGAGGGAGGTCTGCTGGAGGAGCTGGGGCAACCGCACTACGGCTTTTAAGTGACAGACCTACCTCCAAATACAATCGTCACTTTCACTTTTGAGAACTGCCATTGAGAGTGGTGAGATGCCACTCATGGCCACTCAATGGCCACTGAGATGCCACAGCTGCCAAGACCTCAGGCTAAAGGCTCTGTCTGCATTCTAGGCTCAGACACTAGGTGTGCATCTTAGCAGGGTACTTCGTCTCCCCTGGGCAGGCCCTTTGTTGCCCCCAGGAACTGGGGGTGCTGCCGGCCAGGGAGAGGCGATGGACAGGCACCCATGAGCCGGTGCAGGAGAGCGCAAGCACAGGCCGGGACGGTGGGGAGTATAAAGCCACGGGGCAAATGCAATTTCTGCCCAGGACACACCTAGCCGAGGGCCGCGGGGCAGACCGCCATGAACAAGGCTCCTGGAGCAGGGGTAACAGGTGGTGCTGTCCTGTGACGTGCCAGCTGCACATCTAGGAGCATCTGGGCCCTCCTGATGCCACCTCAATTCTGGCCCACAGTCTACCTCTTGGAGATCTCTGAGCTCTTCCTCCACCCCCAGGAGCACTTTTCTTCATCCTTTGGACCCTTTCCCTTCCCACTTTGAGCTGAACAGAGGGTAGAGAACAGACCAATCTTTCTCCTGGGGTCCCTGCATCATTTTACATGGCATTCATTTATTCAGCAAATATGTGCTGAACACCTTTTCTGGGCCCACCACCAAACCAGGGGTGAGGGACTCAGCAGTGAATGAAATAATCAACCTGCCCTCACAGAGCTAACATTTTAACAGGGGTTAAGGGAGATAGGAAATCAGTATGTAAACAAGCACAATATATAGTATGATAGGAAATGAAAATACCAGGGAGAAATACAGAAGCAGGTCAGGGGAAGGGGCCTGTTATCTGAAATAGGGGATCACAGCAGTCTCCCTAAAGGGACTTTTAGGGGAAGAGTGCCCCAGGCAGAGGGCACAGCAAGAACAAAGGCCCTGAGACAGGAGTGTGGGCGCCATGTTTATGGAACAGCAAGGCTGTTCCCTGTGGCTGGAGCAGAGTGAGTGGTCGGGTGTAGGGAGGAGGTAGAAGAGCTGAGGTGGGCGGGGGAGGGGAGGTCAGGATCTTGTAGGGCCTTTCCTTTGGGTGGGATGGAAGGCATTGGAGGCATTCTGAGCAGACTAGAGGTACGGTCAGCCATTTTGTAGACTATGCCTCTGTCTACTGGCTGCAAAATGGACTGTATGTCAGAGTAGGGGGCAAGGGCAGCAGCTGGGGGGGGGAAGGGAGGAATCTCCTGCAAGAATCCAGGCCAGAGAGGTGGGGGTGGTAGCTTCCCAATGAGAAGCCTTGTGAGACATTTGGGGTCTGATAAGAGGAGAATAGGGAGAGGAGAGGGAGGGCTGGGCCAGTGGTTCCTGGCTGATAGGACTCTAAGGGAGCTGGCAAGTAGCTGGAAAGGACAATTAATCCCTATTCTCACTGAGTACACATATGCAGCATATGCCCGAGATACATGTATGTATCCTTATTCTAATATATGTAGATGTTGCTGGCATAAAAACAACATTAAGTTTTCAATGTTGCTGATTTATCATTTGCTTTGCAGGTATGGATGTTTTCCTTCAGTGGAGCCTACCCATTATTCTGTAGGTGCGGACAGACTGGAGATGCTAGGGCCTTTGGGGTGTGAGGGTGCCGCCCCCCCTCCGCCCCTCCCCCGCAGACACAGAAGTGGACTCTTGATTTAGACAGACTTTGTAGGCCTGGCTCTGTCATTTGCAAGTCATGACCTTGGGCAGGCCATTTCATGTCTCCAAGCTTCCATTTATCCATCTGTGAGGCGAGGCTTATGGGACCTACCTCACAGGGTGGCCAGTACTCTGGGTAGAGCACTCGGTATGCAGGAAGTGCTTACAGGAGGTGCTGGCTTCCCGCCCGGCCTTATGCCCCTCAAAGCTGGCTGCTGTTCTCACTTGAACCCTGGCTTGCTGTGTGATCATGGAGGACCTGTCCACCTTGCTGGCACACCATTTCCGCCCCCATTAAACAGAGATGAACCCAGGACAGAAAATACGTGTTCGGATTGCTAGGATCAGGGAGTGTGATCGTGTCACATGGTTGAGCCATTGATGAGGTCTCTGCGTGCAGAAGGTGCTCATTGGTATGCTCCTTGGGGCTGAATCCATGCTGCTGGCGCAGAGGAGCAGGCTGGGAGGGTTCCTCAGGCTCCAAGGCCTCAGGCCTCTGCACTCAGTCCCCCTGCGGTCAGAGCTCGGGCCTGGGAGCAGCCGGCCTGTTTGCCCTCAGCCCCCAGTGTCCCTGCGTATCCGTGCAGTCCCCAGAGGGACACAGGCAGGCGCTCAGGTGTCCTCACGGCCCTCTCTGGACGCTCACCGCCCAGGGAGCTCGGCTGGCGGCCAGCTCTGTGCACTGCCGCCCCTCAATTCCACACCCTCACGTCCTGCTGCGTTCTTCACATTTCCCTTCGCGTCTAAGGGAGCCCTCAGCCTTAATAAAACAAGGCTTCTGAGATTCTCCCTCCAATGTGCCAGCCCTATGTCTTCCCAGTGGCATCCAGTGG
The DNA here is from genome assembly GCF_003009895.1 of Hyaena hyaena. Classification (NCBI taxonomy): domain Eukaryota; kingdom Metazoa; phylum Chordata; class Mammalia; order Carnivora; family Hyaenidae; genus Hyaena; species Hyaena hyaena. Next base: position 1,074,443 of record NW_024080734.1, on the reverse strand, counting down.
TGACTCTTCTCCCTGCTCTTAGAGGTAACTTCTGGGACCTCCTTGACATTTGTCTCACACAGCCACGTCCGGCCATTAGTGTACCCTGCTGGCCCGCTTTTAAAAACACGCCAGACTCTGGCTACTTGTCACCACCTCCACCCCCACGCCTGACCGCCCGCAGCCCAGGTACGGGCTCCCTCCGCTCGGCAACTGCACCGGCCTCTCCTAACTGGTGTTTGTGCCTCCCTCAGTCTGTTCTCATCACGGCAGCACAGGGATCCTTCTGTAAATTGAAGTCAGATCATTTTATAAATTCTGTAAGTTAATGCCCAGAAGATTTCTGCTCAAAACCCGCAGCAGCTCCTGATTTCCCCTCAGGAGTGAAAAAAAGATCCTTGCGAAGAAAGTTGCCTCGGCTGGAGACAAAACTCTGAACAAGACAGAAACTGCCCGCCCCCTGGGGCTGACTGTGTGGAAAGCAGAGAGCAAGGATGTGAAAAGAGGGCAGCCACACGCACAGATGGTTTCACGCTCTGATGGCTCTTTTCTTTCTTTCTTTTTAAAAATTTTTTTACTGTTTATTTGATTTTGAGAGAGAAAGAGGGCGTAAGCAGGGGAGGGGAAGAGATCCAAAGCGGGGGCAGAGGATCCAAAGCAGTCTCCGCGCTGACAGCAGAGAGCCCGATGCCTGGCTTGAACTCACGAACCATGAGATCGTGACCTGAGCTGAAGTCGGACGCTTGACCAACTGAGCCACCACCCAGGCGCCCCCAGACTATGATGGTTCTATGCAGACCCTGCTGACTTGGGTAGGAGGCTATCTTGTCCAGGGGTTCTGTGAGGCCTCCTCAGAGGTGACACATAAGATGTCAAAGAGACTAGAGCTGAAAGGGACTCCTGAGACATCTACTTACAGTCATCCTGCCCCATTTATATATGGAGGAAAAAGAAGCCCAGAGAAGTAAAGTGACTTGCCCATGGCCACACAGCACACTACTCACAGAACTGGACTTCCAAGCAGGCCTCCTGATAGCCTGGTCCCTGGCTTACGATTGCTGGCCTAAAGCTGCAATTCCTAATAGTGATGTTTGGGAAGGCTATGAAATATTATGCTCCTCTTAAAAAAATATATATATATTTTATTTTTAATGTACATATAGTTTATCTGTTTTTATTATATTTATTCATATTTAATTTTAGTATATCTTTATATTATTTAAATAATATATATTACATAATACAAATATATTTAATATAGCTCTGTATTACTTAAAGAATATATATTATATGATGCAAAGATATTTATATTGATTATATAAAATATATAAAAAGATCTATAATATATAATATAGATCATGTTTACATGATACAGTTATACTCTATAGCTGTAATATCTAATTGTTATGTAAAGAATGTATGTAACATATAATATAACATATCCCTTATTGTCAATAAAAAAAGAATCACAAAATATGCAGATTAACTAGGAGGCCACATGACCCCCTGCACCTGAAACGGTGGTGCTGGACACCTGATCGCCCCTCCTTTCTGCAGCCCTTTCTCCCTCGGCCCGCAGAGCATCACATCCGCCTGGTTTTCCTCACATTTCACTGGTCCTTCCATCTGAGTCTCCAAAGCTAGTCCTTCCTCGTCTCCCAGCCTCCTATGCCTCAGAACCAGGGCTCCGGACTCAACCCTTTCTTCCCCCTCAACACACACATCCCATGGAGATGTCCTTCAGTATCACGGCTCCAAAATCCGATCTCCTGCAGAGGCCTCTTCCCCGACTGTCAGAGTCACATACCTCGTCGCCTACTTCAGCGCCACTCGTAGTGCTCCGTGGGCTGGTGGCATGCGCACCACTGGGAACTTGTTAGAAACGCAGCCTCTTGGGCCCCAGAGTGAGCCAGCACCTTGGGCAGGGAAGGGCCAGGAGGGTGTCCGGCATCTGGCTAACAGGCTCTCCGGGAGACCCGATCTTCTGAAGCTTGGGAGGCACGTTGCTTCCTGACCTATCCACTTGGATGTCTAACAGGCATCTCATACTTAGCATGTCCAGACCCGAGCTCCTGACATTTCCTCCCAATGAACTCCTTTATTAGCGTTCTCTTCTGCCCACTGCTCAGACCAAAACCCTTGGGGTCACCTTGGACTTCTGTCTACCTCACGCCCACATTTAGTCTGTCAGCAAGCCCAGCGGCTCTGCATTCTAAATACGGCCAAGTCTCAGCCCTGGCCCCCCAACACCCCCACCCCCTCACTCCCTCACTCTTATCACTGCTGCCGCCCAGGCTGGACCCACCATCACCTGCACGTGCTCCCACTTCTGCCTGTGACCAGACAATCTGGCACGGCAGCCACAGGGACTCTGGTAAAATGCAGTCAGACCTTGTCTCTCTTGTAGTGCAAGCCCTGCACTGGCTCCCTTTCTCATGCCCAGTAAAAGCCACTGGCCTTACCAGCCCTTACACACTTCTGCCCACTTGTTAGGTCCCTGGCTGCATTGCTCTGCCTTCCCTCGGTTCCCCTCTGACCCCGGCACACTCCTGGCCCTGCACTGTTCACTCTGTCTGAAAAGCTCCCCTCCCGGACACCCGCATATTAGGCGCCGGTGTCCTTCAGGCGGTACCCAAAGTCACTCTCAGTCAGACTCCCCCGATCACCCTAGCTCAGATTTCAGTTTGTCCCCTACTTGGTTTTTTATTCTGCTCTTTATTTTATGCAGCTCTAGCTGCCCTACTTATTTGTCTTATCCTATTTGTGGTGTACTTATTCAGTAGGGCAGACACTCCCCTGGGCATGGCTTCCAGAGTACCCTTCTCCATACCACTCAGCACAGACTCCCATTTAGCCTTGTATTGCCCACTTTGAACACCAGGTGGAGCCCCACACTGCTCTGAGCCTCTCGTTTCCAATGCTCCTCTCTGGTAGGAGTCAGAGACGCTGAGAAATCTGCCCAAGGGAGGCCGGTGGCCTGATCCTGCCCACTCCCAGCCCCAGGGACCTCCCCTTGAAGAAGGATATGCTTTTTCTGACCCCACAGTGAGGATGGCTCCTCGTTCGGGATTCACAGCTCTTCCCCATGGAGGAGGTAGAGGAATGGCCTTTTCAGGTTCAGTCTAGGCTCAAGTCTCCCTGCCCTGTACCGGCCCATCCCAAGAACACTAAGGAGGGCCTACTGTGTGCTAGCTGCTGTGCTCAGTGCTTTTTCCCAGGTGTCCTATGAATCCTCGCCATAGCTCCGTTCCCATTTACAGACTTTTTAGATGTAGAAGCTGAAGTTTAGAGGCCAGGTTGTTTGCCTGAGGTTACACAGCTGGTAAGTGCAGTCCTGGGAGGCCGCCCCTGGCCCACTGGACTCAAAGGGCTCTTCTGCTGCATCAGATGTGTCCCCCTCCCCGCAGTACACTGAGCAGAGAATGGCCTGGGGAAGAGGTGAATCTGGAGTCTGGTCTATCCTTGGGTTATCACTGTTCAGAAATCATTTCACTTTTCAAGAGAAATGACACTTGTTTGTGTGGCCGCTTCCTTTCATTTACTCACTACTCACATCCCTGCTGATAAGGATGCACCAGCGGAGCCCAGAGAGCCTTTGGCACTGGCCCAAAGTCAGGCAGAAGAACTGTGTTCTTTCTCCTGACCTGCCTGCCTCTGGGACCTGCGTGGAAATGGCCGAGGGTCCAGAGGCAGAGCTTTCGGCAGCCTGCACCCAGGGAGGCCTTGCGCAGGGAGGGATGATAGTTTCTCTTCAAAGCATTCTCCAAAGTTCCAAGGAAGCAGCACGGAGTGGGGTGAAGCCCAGGAGGGGCCTCCTGTGTTGCAAAGAGATATAGGATTGGAGGACAGAATCCTAACTATAGCAGAATTAATGATTCGGCAATCCAGGTGGCTTTGGCTGGACAGGGCTCAGTTTCAGTGTTTTTCTGGTGTGTTCTGAGCCTCTTCCATGCACTGTCATCCTGGGGTATTTTCTTCCCCTAACCACTCTAAGCCTCCGCAGATGCAGATGAGCCAGGGCTGGGAAATGGGCAGAAGGATGGAAGAAAAGGGATGAAGGGCCTCTGCTGCAGGGGAGGGCTCAGAGCCGAGCGCCAAGGAGAGGCACACCCTGGAAGGCGAGGTGGTGGGTGAGGCCAGACCGCCCATTGCTGCCACCATGGTAGCCGCCATCACGGAGCTGTGTGCTCAGGCACAGTGCAATGCCATCCTTTCCCTAGTTGGGATTTGGGCTGTGGGCCGGCAGGCCTGACCTGGTCCCCCGCTCATCAGCGGTGGAGCTGGGATTCCTCCCAGGTTTGTGGCCTTGCGAGCCTCCAGGAGGTTAGAGCCTTTTCTTCTTTCTGCTCCTCATGAATCAGGAAAAATAAGTAAATCAGCAGTCTGGGGACTGGAGGCTCCGCACTAGGGAACACAGAGCTCCTTCTGTGCAGGGAGATAATTCTGTGTTGTTGTTTTTTCAAAAAATTCCATCTGGGAAAGTTCCTCTTTGGGTCTCCAGCTGCTTTTGAAAAGCCTTTGATATGGAGAATGGCAGAGACTAATCACGGAGGCTCAGACTTGCCCTGTGTTCCTGAAGTCCATGCCTGGGCCCTGAGGCCATGCTTGCAGATGGCAGCAACACACCCCATGTTTCCTGAGCACCTACTATGTCCCAGGCACAGTGCTCATGTTCTCACAGACATTCTTTGCCTTCATCCTCACAGCTGCCCCGGGAGGTAGGAATCATGACTCCCGTTTCCCAGAGGAGGAAACTACGTGTCCAATGAGCCGCAGACAGGAGGTGCCCTCCCCTGTACAAGGCAGTTCCACAGCCATTATCTCCCAGATTGTCCAAGTTCAAAGAAGAGGGAACAGAAGCTGGGTGGCTTTCCTTTCTCCTGTTCCGGTTTCATTCATTTTGCAAATATGTCTGGGTGTGCATTTGGTGCCTCTACTGGGTGTGATCTTGCTGGGGATGTGGTAGCGCGCGGGGGTGGGGAAACGGAGGTGGCAGCCTCAAATGCTGGTGCAGCACTGCGGGCAGCGGGGAGCCAAGGCCCGAAGGTGGGCTGAGTCTGACAGAGCTAGGCAGTGACGAGGAGGCCTGGGTTGCTGGAGTGACAGAGGGAGAGTGTGGTGGGACCATGATATCTCAACTACCATCTCTGGGGTGCGGGGCCTCCCCTCGGCTGCCTGAGACCTTTCATTACTCCCCCCGGCAGGGAGATGAGTCTCTGACTGAGTTGGGGCGGGGAGGACTTGGCTGTCCAGGCCTCCTCTAAGGGTAGGTAGGGCACATTCCCAGAGTAGCTCCTCAGCCTTCCAGAAGTTTCTGACTTACCCATCTGATGGGTATACCTCTTTTCTTCTGGCCCTGACCTAGGCTTTCAGCCAGGAGTTCCCTGCATGGACAAGTACTCCCCCCACCCTGTGGTTCTCGGAGTCAGACTCTCCAGACCTGCCTGCATCTTGTCACTCCGAGCTTCCAGACCCGTGCGGGGTCAGGAACCAGTGTCTGCTTCCCAGGCAGGGAGTTTAAGCAGCTAGGCTAGCATGAGATCGATGCATATGTCAGGGGTGAAGGAGGGAACAGATGTTTTCTGAACAGCAAATCCATAGATGCGGGAGGTGGGAGGGGAGGGAAGGAGGGATGGAATGATTTTGCATTCTGGAGTCGGCCCGGGGCATGATGGATGGAAGGGCTCCGCGGGGCCTGGTGTGAGGGAGAGCCTGTCAGAAGCACTGGGTGGGCTCCAATCCGGAGCTGTTCCTAGCGCCAGGCTGCAGGCCCGGAGGGAGGGATGGGGGTGGGGCATGGGCAGATTTTCTCCCTGCTCCCTGCTGGGGGCCAAACCTGCACTGCTCAGGAACGCCAAACATGAATCCTGCAAATTAACCTTGAGCTCCCCTCTAGGAGAAACTCCATTCCCAGAAACATATACACTGCAGCAATGTGTGTGTGTGTAAATATTCATATAATGATGGGCATGTTAGTGGGACGGGCAGGTCTGGCGTGAGAGCATTAAATCATGGCTTTAGTTCTCAGATCCTGGGCGTGGAATACACCCCATGTTGCTTTTCATGACACTTATGAAGAAATAAGTGCTTCCTTCTTTACTACATATTTTATTGATCCCCCCCCCCCCAAATAGTATTCCTAGCAGTTTCCTCATAGGGTCTGGTGGCAGGGGAGGGGGAAGGGGGGGCATTATAATCAGGGAGAAAAAAACCACCAAAAGCTTTGGAGTCAGAATGGCTGCAGTTGAAATTCTTGCTCTAATGCCTATTCTTAAGCAATTTTGAGAATCTTGATCTCTCTGAGCCTCAGTTGCCCCACTTGTAAGAATGGGGCTATTTTGCGCAGGTGCTTGTCATGCAGACGTGACACCATGGCTTATATAAGGCGAGTTGACCTCACAGTGGCCCTCAGGGATGGTTTGTCTGACCTGTCAGTGATGGAGGCAGTGTCGATGTTGGGGGGCGAGGGGTTGCCGAGGGTGTGATTAACAGGCTTCCTGGAAAGTCACTGGGCCCAATACGTCCTCCAGTGGGGCAAATGCTACCACAGAGACCCTCTGGGCTGCAATTCCACTTCCTAATGTCACCTCTGTGGCAGGGGGTGATCCCAAAGGCAGGAAATCCCCATGGGCTTCTCTGCAAGTGGGGAGAGGAAGGAAGGGTGGGCCGGGCCAGAATCCTCATCACCTGTGGGATTAGATCACACCTGGCAGCTGGGATGGGACTTTTTTTTTTTTTTTAATCTTTATTTATTTTTGAGAGTGAGACAGAGAGAGAGTGTGAGCAGGGGAGAGGCAGACACAGATTCTGAAGCTGGCTCTGGGCTCTGAGCTGTCGGCACAGAGCTCAACGTGGGGCTCACGAACCGTGAAATCAAGACCTGAGCCAAAGTCAGATGTTTGACTGAGCCACCCAGGTGCCCTTTTGGAGGGATGGGGACTTTTTAGTGAAAGCCTCTTACATTTACTGGAGAGGGAGGCTGTCTGGCATTCCCATGCTGCTGAGACTTCTCCCCAGCTCTGGATTCAAGGGGGAGCTCCCAAGTCCTTCTCCTCTCCAGCCCCACCCCCAAAGCATGAGCAATTCTCCAGCCTGGGCTTCTGTGCTTAGTGGGGCTGAGAAGTCAGGGGGCAGGCAGGGCACGTTCGCCTTGGGGAAGCCTTAGACTTTCTGTGTGTCATCCAGGGGTAACTCAACACCACAGGCCGATTCAAAACAGATTCCCTAAGTCTTCAGGTCCAACCAAGCCACTGCAGGCTTTGGCAGATGGCTGCTCGAGGCGCATGAGCTGCCCCAGTGTTTGGGCACATGGGTCCATGGTGTCATCCAGGCTCTTGGGCAGTGACAGAGCTTTGTCACCATTCTGGGATTTGTGGCGACCTTAGCCCCTTCCCAGCACAGCTTGGTGTCATGCGAAGCAATAGCCAACTTCTGGGGCACAGGCAGTCTAGAACATTCTCACCCTAAGCTAGTGTGGGTCAGACAATCTGATGCTCGTTCTGATGGGGGAATGCAGGAGACTTGCTACTGGCAGAAGAAATGTGCTTAAAGGGGCTCACGAGCAGGGGACCTCACAGTTCAAGAGGAATGTGACCTAGCAGGCTGCCCCCTGAGGGCTCCATGCCAGGTGGGGCCCATGATCTCAGCCTGGGTCTCGGGCTGTTGAAGACGGAGGGGATTATGACCTGAAAGGCCAGAGAACCAGGCCTTGAGATGCAGATATTCACTGTTCATTATAAAATAACTTTTTCTTATGTTGTTTGGGGTCATTAACAGCTCTGTCATGGAAGCATTCTTTGAGAGCCACTGAACAAATGGTTCAGGCTATCGAAAATGCTGGAGACCCTTTCCCGTTCCCAACGGTCTTCCCTGTGAAGTCCACATGTATACACACACACAAACAGAAGTCAGGGCCCAGCCAGGGCCACAGCCCACAGCAGCTCGGCCACAGCTCCTGCTACAGCCACCAGTCACCTTCTTCCTGGTTAAGTCACCTGCCTCTCTGTCTCTGGTTCCCAAGTTCCCTGGGCCATGGACATGGGCTCACGTGCTAGCTGCAAGGGAGGCTGGGAATGTGAATGTCTGGCCTTCCGGGCTTCTCAGGAGGGAAGTGGACCCTGTCTCCCACTGAACGCAAAGATAGGAGAATTTCTCAAACCGAGGAAGTGTCTTCAAATGCTGAAGTAGCCATCGCAATCCCAGCCCCCACAAGCTAATGTCACCACATGCAGCTGTGTGAGGACCTCCCCGCACTGTGCCACCCAGGCTTCTTTGGCTTCTTGGGCCCTGGTGAGTCCAGCTTCTGACTCCGTCTGGCAGCAGTAGGGCAGGGAGACCCAGGGGGGCATTCCTTGGGGTCGCAGAGTCAGGGACGGCCTTCCCACGCTCGCCCTTCCCTGTGTGAGTGTCCCTGCCCCCGTCAGCACAATTAGCTGGACACGGAGCGGATCAGCTTGCAGCGTTTGCCCCAGAGCCTCCCTCCCAGCAACAGCCACTCCTCCTTGGTTGGTTTCCAGGCTCACAGGCCGGGGAAGTGACATCTGCTCAAGGCGGTGTGAGAGCGAGCAAACAAGCAGGGTCCCCTCTCCACCACTACTGAAAAGTCAGCATGCTCTGATACGAAGAGCTAAGAGCCAGGAGTTTCCAAGCCCTGGGTGTGAAATTCAGCCCCTGCACCTAACAGCTGGGGAGTCCGGGACACTGTGCCCAAGCCCCGGATTCCCTATTTCCTGAATACAGGTGCTCAGACCTAGATGACAGGCTTATTCTAAGGATTAAAGGAAGTAAAGACTTTAATATGCTGAGCACAGCACCCGGCACAGATACAGTCCAATCTCCACAACAGCTGGCAAGTGGCCATGTCTCCCCTTGGCTTCAGACATTCCAGGGACATCCAAACCCCTTCCCAGGCACTGCAAGACCCTGCAGGCTTAGGCCAGCCTCCTCTCTGACCTCACCCCATACCACTTACCCCACCACTCACTACACTTTGGGCCTCTTGGTTTATTCCATCCCGAGAGGCTGGTCGCAGTGGGGACTTCGCCCTCAGCCTCCAAGCTCGGTGGGCATGGCCTGGACGCTTGCAGCCTGACAGTGGCTCAGGGGCTCCACGCGGCCTCCTAGTGGTGCAGCCCAGTTGCGCTCCCACTTCAGCTCCTGCGCAGTAAGTATTTCCGAATGCTTTGCCCTCCCTGAAATCACTGTGACAGAAGGCGGAACGAGACCTCCTGCTGCCCGGGATTCTGGCGTAAGCTTAAAACCTGGGGACAATGGCTGGGAAGCAGCTCAGTACATAAATAGAACCGAGTTGCTGGATGCATGTTAGACTTGCCCAGAGAAAGTGGGATGGGTTTTGTGAGCATCCCCCTTCCAAGATACACAGGCAAAGGCCAGGCATTCCCAAGGGAGGAGTTTTGCAGCAGTAGAGAGCGCTTTGGACTTTCTCCTTCCCCTCCATGCAGGGGTGCTCCCCGGGCCACAGCTCAGTAGTGGGTAGCCAGGGGAGCCCCTCCCAGAGATGAGAGTGTTCATATGAAGGGGAGCCCTGAGCTGCAGACACAGGCCTGAAGTGTGGTGACAGAGCCCTTGAGAGAGCTTCCTGTGTCCCTGGGGACTGGGAGTGTCTGTGAACAGAGGCTGGAGGCCGAACCCCCATTGGAGAATTCAGGAGGCTGGAGACAGGCTGAAGCAGCCTCAGGTGGCTGACTAAGTAAGGAGAGAGGCCGGCTGGGCGCGCTGCACTCTTGCCAACTGGTAAGGCAAGGTTAGGAGCTTCCCGCGGCCAGGGACACTCTGAGAAAGGTAGGCGGACTGGAGGGGTCTGTGTGAGACACCCTCCCTCCCCTCCCTACTCAGGCAGCTGCTGTCAGGTGAGAGGGACCAAGCAGGGGCGAGGGCGGCCCAGGAGCAGGGGACACCGTGAGCTGATAGGGGCATCTATCTACGAAAGCCCCTCAAAGAGCCCTCCACCCAGGAGCCCAATGCTTGAAGCACATCAGGTCACAGAATGTCACAAACAGCCCATGTTGGCCCAGAGAAGGTCACCAACAGTCCCAGCCAAGTCCAAAGTCCTTTCTTGGCCTCTCTTTGCCAGGCATCCACTTGCCCGGGTCAGAAGCAGGAAGGCGAGGAAGCAGAAGGAAGTGTGGAAGGTCCTTTCCAGGTCTGAGGGCTGGGGCGCACAGATGGTAAATGATACAGGAAGTTCTGATGGGACAAGACTGTCCTGCACTTGAGAACTGACATTGTGATCGAGATGAGGGTCGAAGCCACTGCAAAGTTAGGAAGAGAACAGCTAGCAATGCCGGAAAATGGAGAGGGATGGATATGAGAAGCTAAAGGACTGAAGACAAACTTTGCAGAAAATGAAGCTCTTTGTTGCTTATGTGTACCCCTTGATGAGTTTAGCCCAATCTCCTTGATTTAGGCTCCATCCTAGATCCAGGACGATTTCATCTTGAGATCCTCAACTAATGAAATCTGCCAAGACCCTATTTCCAAATAAAGTCACATTCTGAGTGTCTGGGTAGATATGAATTTTGGGGGAACGTTGCTCAATCCAACGCAAGAATCTTAATTGAGGACCTAGTTTGCCCCAGGGACTGTGCAAGCCACCCGCCTCCTCTCCTCTTCATTATGTTACAAAAACTGGAAGAGACGCATTTTTGTTCCGTTGTGTTTTCCAGTCATGGAAAGTAAGGCTTGGGGAGATTTAATAACTTGGTTCGAGCCACACAGCGGCTCAGCAAGGGAACCGGGATTGAACTCAGGATGATCAGACTCCAAAGCTGTCTATACTGGTTTCTGATCAGACTCCAATGCGGTCTATACTGGCTTATGAGCAGCTTGAGAACAGAGGTTTTGTCTTATTCAGCTTTCTATCTCTCTTCTCTCATTTCTGGACCCGGTGTTCTGTACACCGATAGCTCTAAAAACTGATAAAAAGATGGAGACAATTGACCTCGAGAAAGACCCAGAGCGGATGTGTCACTAACTTGGGTATGGAATGTTATGGCTGCTAAGGTGCGTGGCTGACCACCTTCCACAGACTTCCCCAGACAATAATTTGTGGTGACAAGTGATAATGTCATCTCTGCTCCACTGAGAAATCTTGCAACCCATCTACATTTAGATCTACACTGGCCCAGGAAAATGGGAAGGCCAACATAATGATGATAAACATCTAAGCAACAGCTACAATGGATCACGTGTCCACTACCTGCCAGGCCCTCAGCCAGGCATTTTATGCACATGGTGTCTTGAAATCATCACAATAGCCCAGCAGGGTATTATTCCCCTTGGACAGAGGGAAACACTGAGGCTCACAGAGGTGATGTGACTTCGGAAGCTTAGAAGAAATAGAGCTCAGGTTCCGATCTGAGTCTCCCTGACCCTGGAGTAGGTGTTCTTTCTGTGGCCCTATCTAGCTTTTCCCCAGCTTCCCTGCCACTGGTTTGCAGTGTGAGCAGGAGATGGGACATCGGTGTCCTATGGCAGAGTCCCTCAGCCAAGGGCAGACGCAGTGTCCAGGCTGTTGGTCAAGAGGATTCCTGGGTCCATGAGGAGAGTCCCTGTAACACTGTGAGTTTCCAATAACTTAAGAAACAGCAGAAACCATTCCCTGGAAAGCCAATTAATGTGGGTAAATTTGCATATCTAAATTGGTTTATGAAAATTGCAACAAGCTCCCAGTAGACTTGGGGGTGGGTTAAGGTATATTGAATACGTGAAGGCTGTTTTTATTAGTTAAGATGCTTCTTGTTTTATTTCCCCCCAAATTTAACTTTCTCTGGTTTAAATAATAGAGGGAATTCACTAGCTCATGGATCTAAGATGTCCACATACAGATTTCAGGTACTGTTCGATCAGACCTCAGCATCATTTTCTGTGATGCTTGCCATGCTCAAACTAGTTCTGTTCTCATGGGGAGTCCCTTCAAGGTAGTGAAATGGCTGTAATAGACCCAGCCCTCATTTTTGCACTAAACTCCTTCCAGAGAAAGCTTCTGTTTCTCTAATCAATGAATTAGATTTCTGAGCTTAAATTCTATTGAACCAGCTTAGGTCTTGTACCTTCCCTACACCAGTTATTAAGGCCAAGGGAACCAATGAGTTAAGCTGCTGGGCACACACCCATCGGAGCCCTTCCAGTGCTGGAGGTGGGGTGATCCAATCTTAGCTGGGACAGCACAAGGCAAGGGCGGCACGGATGTTGAGAAGACACCCCAATGTCCACCACAAAGTTCCCCCGGGGGAAAGAACATGGAAATGACGTTCTTTGGGCACGTGCTATGAACAAAACTTTACGTTCGTTTTTATAACACACTGCATGGTATGTGTTTTTATTTCCATTTTCGAGGTGAGTACACGGAGACTCAGAGGTTTGTAGTTTATAACACTCTTGAGGTTGGCAAGTGGTGGGCTCTGGGCCAGGGCCTTGGGCTACTTGCCCCGGCTCCTGCCATCTGCTGAGGGAGTTCTGCCTCTCTTGCTTCTGCCTCTGTCTCCTTTAGACCTTTCCCCTTCCTCCCATTTAGAGCTCTATGACAGGGGATGCTGGCACAGGTATGTCTGAAGAAAGGTGGACAGAATCCTGGGTTAACTTCCAGAATCCTCAAATTTTCCCTAGCACCATGAACTAACATTCCCCTTTCAGACTGTTAGGTAAAGGCACAGAGAGGGCAAGAAGTTTTATTAAGGTCACACAGCAACTAATTAAGGGGCAAGAACAGCAAATCCAGAAGGCCTGAGTTTGGATCATGACTACTCTCAAGTGCTTTCCGTTGTCCCCGGTGTTTGGGGCTGGCACAGCACAGGTGACTAGTGATTCTGCACTCGATGCTGGTGGACACTGGTGGCACCTTCAGTCAGGCTTCATACGTGGGAATCACTTTAGCCAAGTCAGTGTCACCCCGGGTCTGATTGTGAGCTTCCTAGGGCCTGCCAATCCAACAGACTTCCTGATGTGCCTCCTGCCCAAAGTGTTCCAGCAAGGCTTTGTGAGGGTCCATTAGGCCCTGACACCTCAGTGACTGCCCTCCCTCTTCCTGGGATACAGATGAGTGAGCCAAAGCTCAGAGAATTCAACCACTTGCCCGAAGCCATGAGCCAGGCTGTGAACTTGGGACAGACACCAGTGCCTGACTCTTGTCAATTTTGGCTGAGGCACCGGGGAAGGATTTAATGAGGAGGGGGCATTACATCTGTTTGGTAGGAAGAGGAGAAAGTGAACCTATTAAAGGGTCCCTCTTTCATCGGTACAGTGCTTTTCAGATTAGATGCTCTTGCCCATAGAGTCACTCACTCATTCACTCAATCATCCATCCATCCCTTCAGTAACTATTTATTGTGCACCTACAATGTGCCAGGCACCGTTCAGACTCTAAGGCTCCAGTTTTGGACAAGAGAGGGTCTCCATCCTTACAAAGTTTCTGGTTAGGTGACGTTTCAACAACAGTGTGAGGCAGGCCCGATGTCAAATTGTCATCCCCATTTGACAGCCTAGGAAACTAAGGCTTAGTCAAATGATGTGACTGGTCTAGGGTCACACACATAAACTGAGTGCCATTACCAAGATTTGAATTTCAGTTCTCCCGTCTCCTCAGTTATACTGCCCTGACCATCAATGAGATGGCAAAGGAGAAAACATCAGTTTTCTTTCTTTTTCTTCCCCCTTTCCTTCCTCCCTTCTTCCTTCCTCCTTCCTTCCTCCCTTCCTTCTTCCTTGCTTCTTCCTTCCTCCCTCCTTCCTTCCTCCCTCCCTCCTTCCTTCCTTCTTTCTTTCCTTCCTTTCTTCCTTTCCTTCCTTCCTTTCTTCTTTCCTCCTCTCTCCCTTCCTCCCTCCGTCCCACCTTCCCTCCCTTCCTTCCTCCCTTCCTTTTGTGGCATAAACATATAGAGAAGATTATGTGTCTTTACTAGGCTCTGCGTGGAGAGTTGCAGCCACAGGGGACACTGCCTAGGCCCGGGGACCCTCCCTGAAGGTTCCAGAACTTTGCAACCAAGGTCCTTGTAGGGAAACTGTTAACACACATGTAAGTCATTGCAGCCAACCCAGGGTTTTTAATCAGGCAGCATTTAAACTGTCCCATTTTGTCTGTGATTGTGCCGGATGTTTACATCATTTGTAATGAGACAAATTGGGACAAATTGCCAAGGACACTTATGTAAATGAAACCAACAGAAATGTTCCCATCTCCAGTGGTCCGTTGGCGGGCCTCCTTCACTTCCTCTTTCCTTTCTCCCCAGGGATGTTCAGAGGAACTGGTGCTTTATATTCTGAAAACCTTCTCCCTGGGCAAACAGAACATTCCCTGTAAGACAACTGCTTCATGTCTCCGTTGTGATTCTCTCCTTCATTTACTCCCCTCCACCTCAGAGGGAAACACAATAAGTGCCATTGCTTTAACTTGCCCCGTCTTTGTCTTTCCCTGAGCAGAGAATGGGTGAGATCTGCGTTTCCTGGCGTCTGTCTGCAGAACCCTATGGGCCATAAAAAAAAGATGGTTTATTCCATTGAGTTTAGGGAACAGGGTTACAGGAATTAGCCTCGTCTTTCCTGCAGGAGCCCTTTGCTATGCTAATGAGGAATGCAACTCTCCAAGAGCGGATGTGGCTTATAGGATCCAGAGCTCCCTTTGTAGAAGACCTTTTATGGGACTGGTCATGAGCAAATCCAGCTTCGGAAAAAGTCAAGGGGCATAAAAATACAGAGAAGGCATGCTAATACTGGTCCTCTCCGGGCACGTGAGTGGCTCAAGTCGGATGAGCATCATCAGGTGCTCGATTTCGGCTCAGGTCATGATCTCATGGTTCCTGAGATCCATTCTGACAATGCGGAGCCTGCTTGGGGTTCCCTCTCTCTCCCTCTCCCTCTGCCCCTCCCCTGCGAGTGCTCTCTCTCTCTCTCTCAACATAAATAAATAAACTTAAAAAAATAAATGAAAGAACAGTTATAAGCACTAGGTGCTTCCACGTGTGTTCTCCAATTCTCAAAACTACCCTTTGAAACTCAAGATGTCATCCTCACTTTTGGGGGAGGCTTGGTGGGAAAAGGATCCCACAGTCAGTTGCTGGCAGAGTCAGGAACTGAATCCGAATTTGCAGATGGCTGCTACTCCAAAGGAGCAAACTGTATTTCTTCAAAGGCTGCTGCCACTCCTAAAGTAACCTTCTCCCAAACATCCAAGTTCTGCCCCTTCTGAGGCAACATGGCTCCCTGAGCTTTCTGGAGGAGAGTGAGTAGACCCCACTAAAGTGAAATACATAATAGGCACTGTTTACTGAGTGCTTACTATGTGCCCAACACTGTGCTAAGGACTTAACCTGCATCAATTGAATTAATCCTCACAGCAACCACATGAGGTAAGTATTATTACCACCCGACTTGACAGATAACGGAACTAAGGCAGTTTATGTAGCTCAAGGCCCCAGCAGCACGTGGTGAGATCTGGGTTCGAGTGCCAGACTGAGCTGGCATTCTGCTGCTCCCATAGCCGTGTAGGGTGCCAGGTGGCAGAGAATTCGTTCTTGCCCTTTGCCTAACTTTAACCTGGTAGGAAACCTCATGCTGCTGGGCTGGGATTCTCTCTGCAAGAAACAAGGGAGATCATGATTGTGATGGCGATGGTTTTTTTTTCTTCCCTAGGACAGGCAATTAATCAGGAGTATTAATGAAAATGCCAGCTCTATTATTGCAGAAACTTAAGTAATTTATTGGGAATTGAACTCAGGCCATTAAAATGTTATTATAGGCTTGTCAGTCGGTGCTGGTGTGCTTCTGCTAAGAAACCGCTGCCTTAATGAAATTGTTTGGTGCTCCTGATTGAGAGCTGATGATGTCTGGGGGTGCTGTGCCAGCGAGGTAACTTCCCACGGCTGCACACGGCACTGTATCTCCAGGCTGGGCCAAAACAGCAACCTCGTTCTGTTCGCTTTAACCATCTGTGAGGCTCCTACTATGTGCCAGGCACTGAGAGGGGCAAGTAGACAACGCAGACACAGGCCTGGCTCCCAAGGAGCTTGTAAACCCACAAGGGAAACCCGTATGTAAAGATAGTGGCATGAATGTACAGGGAAGTAGCAAATGCAGCGATGTTAGAAAACTCAGTTCTGGCTCAAGGTGGATGATGGCAGGCTTCCTGTAAGAGGCGTCGCCCTGCAAAACACATTTCTGTCCTGCTGAGTTGTTTTTCTTCCCTAAAATCTAATGGGACTGATTACAGAAATTTGTCATATGAAGTCTCCAGTGTGCAACACTAGATAACAGCATCTCCACAGGGGTGAAAATTGGTTCTTCCTGGAGATGTGGGTATGTGTGAAAAATCTTACTCTTACTATGTTTAAAACAAAGCTATCCATATAGTGCATAAGTGAGAATAGAGTATATTTCTGGTATTAAAATTGCATAGTGATCACCACTAATTTGGTGAGGAGAGGTTGGATAAAGAGACAAAGAAGGCTCAGCAGAGGAAGGGAGACTGAACCTGGAATTTTAGTGCAAAGCAGATGTTTGCCAGGTGGAGACAGGTGATTTGAAGAGAAAGGGATGAGGCACTATAGTCACTGAAACGTGAGAGATGGGCACAGCTCTGGGTCGGGGGTCTTCAGCAGGAGAGAGTCATGATCCGCTGTGAATTCTAGAAAAACCTCTTTGCCGTGTGAAGAGTGGATGGGGCCAGAACTCAGTCCAGGACCTGAAGGGGCTGTCAGAACAATCCAGGGAGAGGCAGAAAGACTTACAGGGAGGAGCCAGCAGAGCCCCCAGACTGATTAGCCCTTGGGGGTGGATGGGGAGTCAGCCCTAGGTTTCTGGCGTGCCCAGAGAGAGCAGGGCAGGGCACAGAGCCATCCTCTGGAAGAGGGTCGACCATGGGTCAGATTGAGCTCCCTGGATTATGCTGGCCACATTCGCTAAAAGCCAAACCTAACCTCATTAGTCCAGGGCAGGGCCATCAGTCAGTTCTCCTGCCGCCATGACAACGACACTCCACTCCATTAAGCCAATTTGCTCCCTCTCCCTAGACTCAGGAAAATGGGAGCAATCTCTGGGGACGGCTGTCTGGTCCCTGCCCTCCGCTTCACCCCAGGGAAGGAGGGCCTTTTCAGTTCTGCAGGAAAGGGGCCTGTTTGCTGTCACTCGCTGTCACGGAGGTTCCCGGGCTGCGTGAACCTCCTCTCCAGTCTGTCACCCCCATTAGTCTCAGAAGGGGAGAGCACGTGCTTCTTCCCCATGATGGCTTAGTTGGCTAACTGCACTGAATTCCTCCACACTGGCCTGCAGGGCCCAGCTGTGAGCTGCCTCCTGGGAAGCTGGCCGGCCCAGGCCCTTGGGGGCCCGGCCTGGGGCTGGGCAGGAGATGTGGGAGAGGCAGGTGGGGGGCAGTGGCTCAGAGCGGGAGCGTGCTGTCTGCCAGGTGTTTTCTGGAGCTCACGACTGCCTCTGGCCTCCTGCCCCAGCTGAGTGGTAACTAGGTGTCTGTATGTCTGGTTCCCTGTGGTCCCTGAGCTTGCTGAGGATGGGGATTCTGCCCTGGACATCTTTGTCTTCAGTATCTGTCCAAACCTGGCACGGGGTGAACAGCTAGTAAATATCTGTGGATAAATCGAGGGGTTTATTCATAGAATGTAAGTTCCAGGGGCGTCTGGGTGGCTCAGTGGGTTAATCGTCCAACTTCAGCTCAGGTCATGATCTCACAGGTCATGGGTTTGAGCCCTGCGTTGGGCTCTGTGCTGACAGCTCAGAGCCTGAAACTTGCTTCAGATTCTGTGTCTCGCTCTCTCTCTGTTCCCTCCTTGGCTCAAGCTCTGTCTCCCAAAAACAAAGAAACGGTAAAAAATTAAAAAAAAAAAAAAAAAAAAAGAACGTAAGCTCCATGCAGGCAGGGGTTTGTGCCTATTTTGTCTGCTGCTGCATGTCCGCACCCAGTGCAGTGCCAGGCAAGTATTTAATACATACACATGGAATGAATGAATGTGCGCATCCTCTCTCTCAACCACCCTGCAAGGTGGATGCGGCAGGTGGCATCGTTTATTGTAATGTTTCAGTCCCTCCCTCCATTTTCCAGCCCCACTGACTCTGGGCTGGGCTCTGTGACTTGCTTCGACCCATACAATGACTGGGAACCCCGGCCTGACTCCAAAGTCACTTCCCTTCCCGTGGGAGCTGTTAGGTCAGGAAGGGTTTACATTGGAAGTGGGGCAGGGTGGGCTCTGGAGGTAGGTGTGCCTGATTCCTGGAAGGCAGCCGTGGTCGTGGACTCTAGGACAGAAGGGAGGCTGTGTCCTAGAGGCTCTGTGGCCCTGACCCCGAGAGGGTTTGGTCCCTCCCCTCAAGGGCTGTGTGGATGGTTCTACACATTCTGACCTTTCTTTGCTCTGAGCAACTGGCCCCAATTCTCTGCCCTCAGATTCTTGCTACACTTGTTCGTGGCCTGGTTTTCAGGGGAATTAACCTCACCTTTCAGAGATGCTGAAGGGGTAGGGAACTGAGAACCAGGTGTAGACAGCTAAAATACTGGATCTGCTAAGGTCTCTCTAGGGACCTCTCGGCACCTGGGCTTTCACAGCTGTGGACCAGGGGTTTGAACCAGATGAGCTCAAATACCTGGCCCTGCTCAGATGCCGAAAGCTGCCTTCCTTCCCCACACGCGCTGTGGCGGAGAGCCATCTCTCCCAGAATCCAGGGAGCCTGAGAGAGCAAGTCTGAGATCCTCAGGAAACAAGAGGTAAATCTGAGTCAAACTGTCAAGCCAGAGACCTGGAATCAAATCCTACCTTTGGCACCTCTTACCTGCGTGACTTGGGACAAGTCAGCTCATTTGGGGGACTTCAGTTTCCTGGTGCAGAGACTGGGCAATCATAGCTAGAATGCAGTGCTGTTGAAGGGGCGAAACGAAATGATTCATGTGAAGGAACCCTGCTCATCCTAAGAGCTCATGAAGTTTGAAATAGGCATCTCTAGAATAGTCCTCCAGGGAGAGCAGGGGCACGGTTGATGGTGGCAGGAGATACAGATACAGGCTGGTGGCTTGCATGATTCACTCCATCCGTTTATCATCATGGGGCCATTTGTTAAGTATATTAGCAGCCATATTAAACACATTGCCCATCAGTCCACTGAATGTTTAGAACAGCTCCATAGAATGGGTAGAATATTCTCATTTTACACACGAAGAAACTGAAGCATAGGGAGGGGATTTGGGAAAGTGGCCAAGGTCACTCAGTTAATGAAAGACTTAGCCAGGATTCAAATCTGGGTCAGCCCGGCTCCGGAGGCCTGGCTTCACCCAGCGATGCACGCATGCTCCCCAGGCTTCTGAGTCTCAGGGCTGTGCAGGAGCACAAAGCCAGGCCACTGTACTGTGTGTCCAGGGACACTGCCTGGGCCCTCCAGAGTGGCTTTCATTGAACTGTGTCCTTCTAAGTCTCCAACGGTCTACACGGAGGGGAAACTTCAGGAACCAGCCCTTGCAGGTTAATGATGGTGTTTACAATAGGGACCTGGTTACAGTAATCGCAAAGAACTTGCAAGAAATCTTTCCTAGACATCAATGTCAGGAAATAGTGTGTTCTCATTCTAAGGTACGTGCTTCCCAGACTGGAATGGGCATCACCGTCACCTGGAGAACTTGTTAGGACACAGATGGCTGAACCGCACCCTCAAATTCTGGGCTGGAGCATGAGAATTTGTACATCTTACCAGTTCGCAGGTGATGCTGAGGCCACCCGCCTGGGGACCATATGTTGAGAATCACTCCTGTGGAGATTTGCATAAGAGATCTTGTTCCCTTTTTTGCAGCGGCAGCAAGGGAGCTCACAGAAAGCGGCCAAGTCAGGTGCCACACCAGCAAAATTAATGCATTTTTCCATTCTAACTTTATGTCCAGCTTCCCTTTCTTTTTCCTATTTGCTTTGCCCATTTGTCACAGTTTCCTCCCTCACAAAAAGGAGCAAACTAGCATTTTAAAAAATTGTGTTCCAACTGGACGTCTGCACGCATCACCAAAAACCTTGTGAAATGCACAAAAAGATAGGTAATCAAAAGTTTCAATGAGGGGGCTAAGAGCTTGGATTGCAGTGATAGGCTGCCAAGGGATTCAAATTCAACCCCTTTATGCATCAGTTTCCTCATCTGTAAAAGAACAACTTCCGCCTCAGAAGCCCTTTGTAGAGACTGCATGCGGTAACACATGCGGTGAAGTGCTTAGCACGGTGCCTGACATAGCTCGATAAATGGAAGTGATTATTATAATTATGATCAGGGAAAAAAATAGCCTCGTGGCTGTCATTGATCTCTGTTGACTCTCCCATGTGACTGGAAGGAAGAAAGGAAGAGCTTTCTCATTCTGTGAGATAAGAAGTTGCCGCGAGGAAACAGCGTTCTCTTTTCTGGTCTTTGCCGTATAGGGTTCTGCAGGAGACACAGTGAACAACACGCACGGTGGTGATCAGCTGTTCCTGCCCAGAGCACGACACTGTGGGGAGCACTGTGAGGCCCTATTATATTGCTACCACACTGGGAGGAAGCAGACATCTCCCTGTGGGAAAGTGATGAAAGGTAATGATGAAAGTGCAGAACCCAGGTAGACAGAGCCCTGACTCCGAGCCAGAGAAACGTCCCTGCCTCCCCCCAGGATCATGCTTTCAGCGAGGACCTTAATCCTGGGTTTTACACTTTTCCTCCAGCAGAGAAGACTTTCCTTCTGCAGAAAGAGCCATATGGTCTTGTGGCTGTCATTCCTCTGAACAAAGCGTGGTCACCTAATTGCACCTTTACGATAATTTCATTATGTGTCATTCAGGTGGATGTAATTCTCCCCCTTGTATGGATGAGTAAACGGAGGCTGGGAGAAGCAGAGGTCACATACGACGTCCTCTGACTTCAGCAACCATCTGCACACGACTATAATGTGCAATCCATATCTACTGCCTCGGGGTTCGAAGCTTGTTCAGCTGGACGCATGCCCCTTCCCCTTCCCTACACTTTATTCTTCTCTCGGGTTTGCATCTCAACAGCAATGATGGCTGGATGCAAAGGGGTCTTATCTGGGATGAAGTGAGTGGTGTCCTCATTATCAGGAGAGCCCGGGTCCTGGGCAACAGCTGTGGGAGGCTGGGGAGGGGACAGGATATGGGGTGTGTGTCAAACAGAACTCTGCAAAGGTTTGGTGCCCACTCTTTCCCTGTCCCCCTCTGCTGGCCCTAGCATAGGTGCCAGGTGCGAACCTTCCAGATAGTATCCAGGTGACCCAAGCAGGCCCTAACTCAAGGGCCATCACCGTGGAAGACCCTGCGGAACAACAGGTGGGAGGGGGTGTGTTGACTTGTAGTGACAGAGCACTGGGCCCGGGCTCAGAAGACCCGGTTCTGGCCCTGGTGCTCCCATTTGCCAGAGGGAGGGTGATCCTGTATATGACCTGAGTGTGAAGCAGCCACTCCAGACAGCCCAGCTGCCAGCTTCACACCCATTCTGAGGCCACACCTTCATTCCATCCTCCCTGGAGCAGGCTGAATAATGGCCCCCCAAGATATCCTCATCCTTATCTCTGAAAACTGTGAATGTTCCCTGATGTGGCAAAGACTTCACACATGCGACAAAAATAAGGATATTGAGATGGGACACCACCCTGGATTATCCAGGTGGGCCCACGTGAAATGCCACGTGTCCTTAGAGGAAGAAGGCAGAGAGAGGTCTGACTCATTCAGAAGAGGAGGAGGCAATGTGACCAAGGAGTTACACGCTGGAGGGATGCAGTCACAAGCCAAGGAACAGTGGCTGCCACCAGAAGCTGGGACCAGCAAGGAACAGATCTCCCCTACAACCTTTGGAGGGCATGAGGCCCCGGCAACACTTTGATTTCTTGATTTCAGCCCAGATATACCGATTTCAGATTTTTGACCTCCAGAATGGTGAGAGAATTCATTTCTGTTGTTTGCAGCCCATCTAGTTTGTGGTTATTTATTATACCAGTCACAGGAACACCTCCCCTCCCCCCAGATTCAATTCTAAAAGCATTGGTAAATCGTGAATTTTACTGAAAGTTTTATGGGGAGTGTCAAAAATAATTCATATTGAATCTGACACAGCTGGAAATTAACCAGACTCTGCATTAGAGATCTCTGTCCTAATCACTCAGCTATGACCTTCACCTTGTCTCCATACAACCCTTCTGTGACCCTAGAGTGTCCTGGATGTCTCATCCACTGCCACCTTCAGGCAAACAAAAGGGCCTCCTTGAAACAGAGCACTCAGGAGGTGGGGACCATCTGCACGTAAGAAGACACAAAAATGTGTTTTAGCCATGAGTGGAACGAGCCCGGGCTTTAGAGTCTGACAGATCCAGAGTCGTCTTCCAGGCTCAGTCCCTCACTGCTGGAAGCCTCATGAGCCTGTCCGCTAAGTAGGGGTGGGAATACTACCTGTTAGGGTCATTGCAAAAATAGGAGAGGGCCCTAGCCCTGGGTTTGGTACATATTCATCACTCAATAAATGATTGTTTATATTAGATAATGATGTTTAGGTTAACTGAACACTTACTGTGGGTCACACATTGTTCTAAGCATTTTGCAAGGATTCATTCATTCATTCTTCACCTCTGCTCTATGAATTAGGAATTGTTACCACCATCTGACTTCATCCATGAGAAAATGGAGCCACAAGAGGCTAAAGATAGGAGATGAAAGTGACTATGGCTTGTAAGTGGATCCAAACCATGGCAGTTCAACTATACAGCCATACCCTTTGCCTTCCAGGACTCGGAGATCTGGAGGGGTTGTCCTGTTGAGAATGAAAGCCAGCCATCAACCGTGTCTGGGCACACTGGTGAGCCAGGCGTGTCCCTCCACGGGCCTCCGCAAGGGGACCCGAGGCATTTCCTTCGAGAGAACACACCCCAGGGGAACGGAGCTTGCAGGAGCAGCCGGGCACTGAGAGGGTGGCATGGTGGCATCTGGCCCCAGCCAAGGCCACTGCCTCGTGGGAGGGAGCCATTTCTCGGACAAAGCAGTGCTTCAGGGGAGAGGAACGAGACCAGAAGGAGAAAGAAACAGCTGATGCCGCATTTGTAGCTGAAGTGGAAGTACAAGCCAGAGGCATTGAAATTATGATTGTGGCTATGGCCCCACCGACACAGGCTGGTAAGACACCAGTTATTAATTTTAATAAGGGTTGTTCCAAGGACTAAATGAGGTCATCGTGTGTACTAGATGTGTCACATGGCCTGCCAGGCCCAGTCCCCAAACTACCAACTCCACAGGAAAGGAGTCGGAGATGGCCAAACGCAGGCCGTGGGACTCCAGGCTCCTCCCACCCTCCTGTTCCCCAGCAAACTGACTGGCTAGCAAACACGGGCAAGCATCTCACAGGCTGTGGAGACAGGCTGTTGCCTGTTGAGGTTTACCAAAAAAAAAAAAAAATGTGCTGCACACACATTAGGGTGACTGTAATTTTCTACAATGAAGGACAGAAAGTGTTGGCAAGAACGCGGAGACACTGAGAACCCCTGGCATGGCTGGCGGGCACGTGAAGTGGCGCAGCTGCCGTTGGAAAGCAGTTTGGTAATTCCTCAGTAAGTTAAACTCAGAACTTGACCTGGCAATTCCACTCTCAGGCATATATTCAAGAGAAGTGGAAACAGGTGCTCCAACAAAAACTTGTACATGAGCTGGTTCATAGCAGCACTATTCACAACAGCTAAAAGGTGGAAAGATCCCAAGTGTCCAGGAATCAATGAACGGATAAGTGAAGGAATAAACTGTGGTCTATCCATGTTATGGAGTATTACTCTGCTGTAAAAAGGAATGGAACATTGACGAATGTATACCATGGATGACTCTTTAAAAATTTTTTTTAATGTTTATTTATTCTTGAGAGAAAGAGAGAGGGAGGGAGGGAGGGAGAGAATGAGCTGGGGAGGAGCAGAGAGAGGGAGATACAGAATCTGAAGCAGGCTTCAGGCTCTGAGCTATCAGCACAGAGCCCGACGTGGGGCTCAAACCCACAGACTGCGAGATCATAACCTGAGCCGAAGTTGGATGCTTAACCGACTAGGGGACCCAGGTGTCCCTACCATGGATGAACTCTTAAATACAAGGTAACGAGTGAAAGAAGTGAGACACATGGGCCACAGTGGGATTTTTCTGCTAATGTGAAGTACCGTAAGTAGGCAGGTCCACAAAGACAGAAAGCAGATGGCTGGTTGCCAAGGGCTTGAGGAGGCGGTGCTTAATAGGTACTGCCTTTCCATTTGAGGTGATGACACAGTGTGGGAACTAGACAGTGGTGACAGTGGCACAACACTGGAAACATACTTAATGTCACTGAATTATGCACTTTGAAATGGTTAATATAGCAAAAATTACCTTATGCGTATTTTGCCGCAATGAAACAAATAAAGATGGGCTGGGTCTATTTGGTTCTCCCCCCCTCCATCTGCCACAGAAATTGTTAACTGGGAAACGACAAGAAAATAGAGAAATAGGAGCAGAGGCCTCATAATCTTGAGGAAGAGTGGGGCCAGAAGGGCTCACGGACCTGCTGTAGGCGTAAGGACACAGGGACCGGGGTGCGTGGAAACAAGACGGAGAAGAGGGGCAGGGCATCTGGAAAGACCCATGGACTCCCACCGCTGAGGTGGTTTGCCTCATTCTACAACGGCCCAACTGAGGTCCAGAGAGGCGAGCCTGCCCTGGGCCCCACCGGCACAGAGCTGAGAATCACACCCAGGTCAGGTCGGCATCCTGCCTGAGTCACTTCCTGAGCTGGGGGAGGGAGGCGGGGAGACTCAGTGGCTCAGAGAACTGGATCTGCCGAGGAAAGAGGCCCTGCAGGCAGCCAATGCAAATGGCCCATTGTCTCTCTGCCAAGAGGCTATTTGCGGAGGCCTCCCCTGCCTCTGTGTCACGTGTGGACGCATGCATTAGCTGGTCCTCTCCTGGGGCGGTCTTGCTGCAGCTCTCTGCCATTCCAGCTGGAGGAGAGACTGGGTCAGGGCAGGGCGGATCTGGGATGTGCCTGAGACACCCTGCATGAAAGGTTCCCACAGTTAGCTCTTGAAGGAGGGTCTCCAACTTCCACTGAGTACGGGGATGAGCAGAGAACAGTATCCTTCTAGGGCTTACACTTCGTGCTGGCCCCTCATCCCTCAGGCTTCCTGGGGACAACGCAACGCACATTTGCACAAAGCCTTGCTATTCCCGACTGCCCTTTGGGGTCTCTCCCTGCAGTGACACATGAGCCCCAGTGAAGGCAAGATGGGCACTGGGCCAAGGATCCTGATGTCCTGCTCAGCTCAGTGTGGTGTCTGCTGCTTCATTCTGCTGCTGCTCCAGATCCCCTCCATTGCACTGTGTCCAACATAGTGCTCCCTGTGGACTTTTTAGACAGGGCTATGGCGGCTCCATTACACCCCACCCCATTTTTCCTAAATGTCATGAATCAGTATGTTCCCCAGTCTCATTCCAGCTGACTTTCTGTCACTGGCAACCAAAAGAATCTTGATGGATAGGACCGGAGGAAACTTCCCCAAGATCAGATGCACCCTTCACCCCAACCCTCCACTATAGCAAGAGGTGCCACCTGTTGATCAAGTCAGATGCCTTCGAGGCCCCTACTGTCCATCATTCCCACCTGGGCTGATTTTACTTTCTCCCTGTCTCTTGAATTTGTCCTTCTCTCCTCCTGAGTTTGTCCTGAACTCCTCCTGAGTTCAAGACTCATTAATTCCTGCCTTTAGCAATTTTCTTTAGCAAAGTCCCAGTTGGCTTCCATACCCCCAGCCTCTTCTCTTCCACCTCTTGTTTCTCCCCCAGTCTACACTCCAATAGTAAAAGTAAAGCCAGAGTGAGTGGTTTTCCTGAAACACAAATTTTGTGTCCTGTCCTCCTTGTCAATAACACCCATGGGTTGAGATACTAAAGTCTAAGTACTTTTTGCTTGGCATTCAAGGCTCTGCCTGGCCTGAGCTCCAAGTATTCTGCAGTCCCAGCAGGAGCCCTTTTCCCACCACAGGGAATTCTCAAGCATCCCAGACTCGCTCCCCACCTGCCCTCACTCGTGCTGGCCCCTCACCGGGAAATTTGCTGTCCCCCTGTAGCTCACTGGTCACCCCCGTGAGCCCTGCCTCTATCACTTGCCCCCCCTGGGGCTCCTACCCAACCCCTCATGCCTCTCCTGTATTGTGACCCTCTGTTTACTTGTCTGTCCCTGTGAGTTCTGTGCATCTAGAGATGGCATTGTCTCATCTGTCACCATGTGTCGGGCTCCCAGCACAGGGCCTGCCACAGAGTAGGGACTCGATGTCGAATCAGTAAGTAATAAGTTAATAGAACATGATCGGTGAACCTGAGTTCAAGGCCTTAGACCAGGAGACGGGAAGCTTTCCTTCTGCCCCTCCTTCCCTCCGAAGGTGTGATCTGAATCATTGCGGCTCCTCTTTGCACCAATTCAGCTCAGCAGAACCTCTAGCGACACTTTGAAT
Organism: Hyaena hyaena; assembly: GCF_003009895.1. Classification (NCBI taxonomy): domain Eukaryota; kingdom Metazoa; phylum Chordata; class Mammalia; order Carnivora; family Hyaenidae; genus Hyaena; species Hyaena hyaena. The sequence continues at coordinate 1,047,988 of NW_024080734.1, read as the reverse complement.
TCCTGTAAATTACTTCTCTGCTATGACTTGTAAGCTGGGTTGCCAAGCAACGGGAGGGGATTTGGTCCTTATCAAGGGGCCTCATCCACACCTTATCCACTCGAAAGAGGTCCTGGAACAGGTCGGGGGCAGGCAGAGCCCCACTCCCTCAGCCCTCCACTTGGCTGGGTACCTCAGCTGCAGCAGGAGTCTCACCCGGCATGCAAGAAGCCAGCCCTTCTCCGATGGGGACACCTGAGGTATCTCCTGCTGAGATGCCATCCTGACTGGCTGACTATGGGGGCAGGAGAGGAGGGAGAGCTCCCTGGCTGTGAGACCAGGCACAGAACGCTGAGACTACACGCTCTGGAAATCAGGGAGCTTGGGGTTTGCAGCCCGGAACTGGCCCTCAGTCATGTGCCCCTGGGAGAGTCCTCCTCCCTGGGTCTGGTGTGCTGGTCGGTCCCTGCAAATATTAAGACCCGGCTGCCTGTGCTGGGGGCAGCTTAACCGGGATAATATGGGAAAAGCCTGCCGCGGTGGCTGGCCCTGAGAAGCAGCACAGGAATGGCCACTGTGCTGGTCTCGCAGGGCTGACACCATCCGTGGCTCCTGGCAACCACGGCACTGGGGGTCAGGCCTCCAGTGGGAGCCCTTACTTGTGCTCCCCACTGAACGAAGGGGCCACCGGACGGACACACAGGAGAAACCGAGGTCGCCATTGCAGCACGTTGGGAACATTCTGTCACTCACCCCAGACATCACAGCCCACGTGGCAGATGGTGGATGCCCAAATTTCCCTCCAACACTGAGGTTGCTGCCATCTACTAGCCTCTGCCACAGCCCGGAAGTGAGCCAGGAAGCCCTCTTGGCATCCCAAACAGCTAGGGATGAGGCCGTTAGTGTCTCCCTCAGCACCAGGGCTCGGCTGTGGACTTTGAATGCAGCCGGGTCTCATTGGAGAGCCCTCGTGGGCTGAGGTGGAGAGGTGAGGTCAGATGGCTGGGCCACTTCTGTGGGTCTGGGCCAGTGCCAGGCCATGGGGATCTGTGATAAGGATTTGTTGAGGGGCTGGCCTTGAAAGCAAAGGACACCCAGGCTTTGTGTGGGATCTGATCTTAAACGGTCAGAGTTCTGTCACTTCAAGGCATCACAGAATGTTCGCATGTGGTTTAAGTGAGGCCCCTGGGCTTCTAGGCACACACAGAGGTAGCTGTCTCCCTCACCTAAGTGGTGGCTGTCCTGGGGGAGGTCACTGGTCACTGACCTCAGCTTGGTCCTCCCAGAGCCAGCTCAGTATGGTGGCAGCTTCTGTCCCCTTACTGCCTGTTTCGCTGCCCTCTACCAAGGTCAAGGCCCCGGTTAGATGCCAGACACGTTCCACCCAGCAAGGATATCGTCCCCCAAATCTGAAAGCTGCACTGATGATCCCTTACGTGCTGTGATGTCTCCTTTACAGCGAAAAGCACACGTTCCAACGCCTTCTCCTCGTCTGAGCGCAGGAGCCAAGTCTGCTCCGTTTTGGTCCATAGCACCCAGCACAGGGCTGGGGACAGAGAGCACGTGACCACCGGAATGTCGTGGTGGAACAAAGGCAAGCCTTTCTTTGTGCTTTCTCCCCTGCTAACGTCCTTACTTGCCTCCAGGTTTCATTCCATTGCCTTCTTTCATCTCGCAGGACTTTTAAAAACAACGCATGTCCTACAGGGATTAAGAATTCAGAGAATCCCTGCCCGGACAAGCTACCTCATCCCAAGAGAAGGCGTGCAGCGTGAGGGCAGGGCTGGGGCCAGCCTGAGGTCTCACAGGGACCTCGAATCCTGCTCCGGGCTAGGCCCCACCTGCGGCCTCCGTCTCCAGTTCTGTCTCCGGGGATGGCTGGCAGCTGACTGCGGTTCTGATCCATTGCTCCCATAATTACTTCCAAATGCTATTTTCACGAAGCCATATTCTCCTCCGCAGCGCTGTGACTCCTAGCTGTCCCCACCATGTGCCCATTAGCTCCAAACCTGGAACTGGATTATTTAAAAGGCACTGCTGCCCAGCCCACAGCCCTGGCATAGGGGCTGGTACAGGACTTCTCTGGAAAGAGGGCATAAGACAGGCTTTCACTGAACACCTACTTACAAGGTGTCTCGAACGTGGCAACGGCAGGCACCCTGCTGGCAATGACGTTGCAACGGCGTTGGTACTGCATTTACAATCCTGTTTTAAGGTCAGAGGGTACACAGCCTGCCACGGACACACAGAGGGTCCATGGCAGAACTTGAGCTCATACCAGGGCTATCTGGTCCCCAGTCTGTACTCTATCCCTTGCCCACACCTCCTCCCAGAGATGCCACAGGTGACCTGGCATCACCTCTTGAGAAAGGCAGATCTATAAAACCAAGAAAGGCCCCTTCTTGTCCAGGCAACTCTAAAAAAAAAAAAAAAGCCCTCCCTTCGTCCTCACAGAGCCCTCTTTCCCTTGAATGCTTGTAGCTGGGAGTCTGACCCCACAGTCTCACTCTGGGTTGGCCCAGGCCAGCCTCCCATGTGAAACTGCATGTCACTAAATGCCACTGCCAAGTTCATGGCAGGCCTGATTTAACAAACACGCACTTACATAACAGGGGGGATACTGACTCAGCGCTCACTCGCTGTGTGCTAGGCTCGAGTCTGCTGAACTGAGCCCTAACAATAAGCCTGCTTCCAGATGGAGAAACACACTCAAAGTGAGTGACTTGTCCAGGGTCACAAAGATGGTTAAGTAGTGGAGCTGGGATTCAAAACTAAGTCTGTCTGATTCCAGCCCAATCCTGAGGTGCCGAGTTTCCAAATATTGATTGGCCATCTGCTTTCTATATGCCAGGCACTGTGCTAATCAATTTATATGAGCTATCTCAATGAATCAGGACAAGGACATTGCAGGTGCATTTATTTACTATTAAATCAAGTTTATAGAAGAGGAGACAGAGGCTCCAAACAGCTGGCTGACTTGTCCAGGGTCACATAGCTAACAAATGGCAGAATGGAAATTTGAATCAGACTCTTTTGGTTCTAGAGCTTATGCTCTAACCATTTGCTGTCCTGCCCGTGCAAATAGTACATGCCCACTGAACGCAAGGCATCAAGTTGGGCACTTGGGAGACAGCAATAAGGAGACATATTCTAGAAGAAGATGACGAGGAAATCCTCAGCTTCAGTGCCATGTGAAAAAATGGTCTGAGGTGTCAGATTGGGGAGGGGGAGAGGGAGGGGGGATGGGCATGGGTGCACAGAGCTCAAAAATGGCTCCCAAGAGTAGGGGAAACTTACGCTGGATCTTAAAGAACAAGCAGGACTTGGGAGAGACAGTGGGAAAAGGGGGACTGGGGAGAGGGAAAAGCCTGAGCAAAATATAGCACAATGTACTCAGGGAACTGTAGGTCAATCCATGTGGCATTGACCTAGAGTTCCAAGTGGTGATCAAGTTAAGGTGAGGCTGGAGAGGCAGGCCATGGCCATGCTGAATAAAGTGTGGGTTAAGATCAGCAGTGCAAGGACTACTTAGCCAGAATTCAAGTCCCAGCTCTATCCCTAGCTAGCTGTGTGACTCTGAGCGAGTTAATTGACCTCTCTGGCTTCAGTTCCTTTATCTGGAGTGGTGAAAACAGGAACCCACCCCTCCCTCCTCAGGTTGTTTTTATAAGGATTAAATGAGCTGGTGCCTGTAATACTGTCTGTCTCACACACACACTCTCAATAAATGTTAGCTCAGGATTGATGAGGTTCTTGAGGACCAAGTTAAAGAGCCCTAGTTTTCTCCTGAAGGGTGTAGGTGGTGGAAAGAGAGTGAATGGTTTTAAAGGCAGGGGAGTGCTGTTCTATTTCCATTCAATAAGTACTCTTTGATTAAGCCCTTCGTCTGTCGTCATTCAAATAACTCAGGTCAGTGCTGGCGGAAGGAGGAAAAGAAGGAAAAGATATTTAGGTTAAAATCATCCTCTTGGCTTCCTGGGTTCTCTAGTCTCTTCTCCTTGCCATATTCACAGTGTTCTGACTTCTAGCTTCCTGCTCTCAGACCCATCACATGCTCATGTCCACCCCCACAGCCCTGAGCATCACAGAATCTGGGAGTGAAAGGCCACCTCTGAGCTCCCCTTGGCAACTGCCATCCTCCTCCACCTATAACCAGAAAGGCTCCACTTGATTGCTTCTAGTGATAGGAGACTCATTACCTGAGATATAGGGGCTATAACTCTGAAGAGGTGAGCAGTGGTAAGACATTATCTTCCCTGGTCTCATGTGCGAGGTCAGAAAACTAAGAGATGCCACCATCACTGAGTTGCACAAAATTCCAGGGGCCAGGAAAGCCTGTCAAGCAGGGTCCAGGTCAAAGGCCACAGGTCCAAGATGAATGCATGCGACATTCTTCTCCCTCTAGTGTAACCATAATAGCTAGCATTTAGTGAGCACTTACTGTATGCCTGGGACTGGATGAGGTCATTTTAAGGGCCATTTCCACCTTCACTCACAAACTGATGGCAAATTTTCAGAGGCAAAATCTGCTGGAGGAAGGAGTGAGTCCCTTTTACCTGGCACGTGGTCTAGTGCTCTTCAGGCCTCTGCTTCTAAGAAAGCGTCAGGGGGCCCTGACCTTATGACAGCCATGTGGGTCTGTGCAGGCTATAGGTCTAGAAACAGCCTTACTTCTGGTCTGGGACCTCAGCCTTATGTTTTCTCTCCTGTCTTCCCTCCCATCACCCTCTTCTTCCGTGCACATGTTCAGGTAGGGCTACGCCAGATATATTTCAGGGCCTGTTTGCACTCTCAGTATCTGGTTTCGATTTTGGCATCTGTAATGGCCAGAAGGCCCCCCACCTGCACGGCCTCTGTTGACTTCTGTCCACTGGTCCCAGGCAGAGCAGGACAGCCCCTATTCCTGTGAAGGGCCCTTCAGAAGTGTGAAGGGACCCCCTTAGGCACCTCCCAGGCACCCCTGTCTGTGCAAGACAGACATCTCCTCTTCTGCAACCTCCCAAGCCTCCCCCTCCTCAAGTGTGGGTGTCCCTGGCAACAGGCCCCGCCCCAGGCCCGAGTGTGCACATTTGAGTCAGACAAGCTGAGCTCACTGGATCTAAGGGTATGGGTGTTTGTACGAGGTCCCTAATGCTTAAATAACACCTCTGCCATTTGCTTGTAAGACTCTGAGTGTGTCGATCTCTCTTGCTCCTTTGATCCTTACAAGACCCTGTGAGAGAGGTCACGGAGGTATTACTGTCTCTATTCCAAACATAAGTATTACTGTCCCCATTTCACAGGTTAGAAAAATAAGGCTCAGAGAAGGGACTTGCTTCTCAAGAGTTGGGGGGAGAAATCAAACCAGGTCTAACCGAGTCTTGATTCTCTGCTTCTATCCATTGATTCTGTGGGTTGGCTTCTCTACTCACAGGACTAGGACATGTGTCTGGGGTCACATGGCTAAATAACCAGCAGTGACGAATTTGAACCCGGAGACCATGCAGGTGTGCGGCGAAGGGCAGGCGTTTACCAAATGTGGAGTCGGACGACCCCTGCCTCAGCACCCCCAGGCTGACGGCCTCCTCTCCTGCCTGTTCCTGCGGGTCTGGGCTCCCTCTGGCCACAGAGCAGGCAGGCAGGGCTGGAAATCTCTCCCCTTCCCCCAGCTTCCCCGGCTGCAGAGGAGCAGGTGGTTTGCCCTCATCTCCCATTCAAAGGGTGTTGAGCTCGCAGAAGGCAGATGAATGAGCGGCTCAGCCAGGGAAGATTTTGTTGCTAAAATACACGGTCTGATTACGAGTGATTGAGGGGCTGGAGAGAGAGTGAAGTTGGCTGTGATTTGTTCTGATTTGAAGTAGTTCTAAACAAGTCACCGGGAGGCAGGATGGGGGCCGCAGAGTTCGGCGGCACGGGGCCCGGCAATGATGCATTTCCCGCGGACGCCGCGGCGGTTTCTGACAGTCCCGGACAGGATTTTCAAACAGGTTTTGAAATCAGATTCAGAACATTTATCTTGTCTCCTTTCCATTTGGCATGAAATCTTCCCCATTTTGTCTTCCTCTCTTTTCTCTCATATATTATACACACACACGTGCGCATGCAGACACACACACACTCTCATACACACATATAATTTTACTTTTATTTCTCTGCAGCATCGGAAGTGAGCCACAAATTAAGTGGAGGCGGCTTGGGAAACGGCGACCAGCCTGGTGTGGAATAATGATGTTATCTGTGGCCCAAGATTCGTAATGGCACTGCCTCCCATGTCTGCCTGACAAGGAGAATCTGCTTGAGGGAATTCATCCTGTCAGGACTGAAGGCAGTAATTGGGGCCAGTGATTCATGACCCCTTTATGGGCTCATGAATACATTCATCTTCCAGATTTATCTCATTTCTAAAACCCATGATTGTCCATTCCAGCAGGAGGTGGTGGAGCGGGGTGCAGTGGGGGGAAGGGAGGGGGGAGAGGCCTCTTTGCAAACAAAGATAAAGAAGGGACATGGGGCAGCTCCTCTGCACGATAGGAAGTGTGGCTCAGTGAAGAGGTTTCAATTAGGCAGTTTCGAGATGGCTGACTCAACCACGCAATGAGCCTGACAGCTCTTCTCTCACCAGGGGGAAAAGGAGGAGAGTCAGGCCCCCCATTTGTCACTTCTGCCTTGGTTTGAGTCATAGGACTGCCAGAGCTGCAGGTGACTGTCCTGCTCCTGTCCTTTAAACTGGACCGAGCCAGCCTCCCGCCATTGATGGATGCTCTGGGGGCCAAATGCTTGTTCTGCGCGATGGCTCCGGACCTATCACAACAGAGACAAGAAAACCAGCAGCGATGAGTGAGGAGCAGGGCGGCCGGAGTGAGGGCAGCTGGCTCTTCCCTTCAGCAGCTGACATGTCACTGAGGTTCTGTGTGCCTCATTTTCTCTGTAAAATTCACCTACAGCCTGATCGTTGGCAGAAGAGTGAATATATATTAAACACTGAGCGTTGCAGGGCCCACAGCAAATGCTTAGTTAGCGTTGGCCAACACCACCCACCCCCTTTTGCTTGGCCTGCCTGCTTCCCAGAAGCTCAGGTAGACATCTGCTTCTAGTTCCATGGGCTGGGGACCTTGCCGGTACCTTCCTTTGGTCTCCAGAATCCACGCTTCCTGCATATGTTTATTCGACCTTGATCACAGCTCCAGATCGGGCCCACCAGAATCCCGTGGACTAAGCAGGCCCCGAGCTAGAGGGTGTGCAGGCAGCTTTGAGACTGTTGTCCAGTGGCATCTGACTGCAGATTGCTGAGGCCCAGGGAAGGGAGGTACTTGCTGGGGGTCACCGGCCAGGGACTGGTGGAGCTGGCACCCTGGCTCTCTCCAATGTTCCATGCTGCTTCAGATACAGTTTTCTCTGCGATGCCATTTCTTTTCTCCTTGACTATGGCTCTGGCTGGAGCCCTGGTTTCTGCACACTGTCCTGCATGGGACCTCCAGAGCGTGTGGGTTTCTTACGTGACACCGTAGTCTGGCATGGGTCTCTCTGGTAGGGCTTTCTCCTTTAGTTAGCTACTGGTCTAAGAAGCAGCTGCAAAAAGTGTGACAGGATTTCCGTGTGGCAGCTGTGGCCTCACAGCCCGTACCTTAGGCGCATGGGCAGGTGTGGCACAGGGCATCGGGGTTTGTGGAAAGAAATGTGCCGATTTACAAATGGGCATATGAGCCTGCCTGTAGAAGGGTGGGGCTGGGTTCTAGAATAAGTAGTTTGGATCACTGGCTCTTTCTAGCGTGAATGAGAATAAATAGACCCTTTGTGTGCTGCTTCCTTTCTCTGCCTTCAAAGCCATGCTCTCAAAACCTTGGGGCTTCAGCAATAGCTTTTGGGTCCCTGCATCTTAATGCTGAGAAGGCACCTCAAGTAGCTTGGGATTTGGAAGCCCAGCAGCCCTGTTTTGGAATGAACTTAGACGAGGCGAACTATCCTGACACTCACCCAACGCCCCCCAACACAGCTCCCCGTGAAATGTGAAAATGCCTTCCTTAAAGGCTAGCAAAGAGGCCTGCATGTCAAGGGCATTGTCTATTCACATGACGCAAACTTCCACAATGTAAAGGGATGACTGAGAGGCTGTAAAGAGCCTTTGGAGTCACAGCCCTGGCTTCAAATGCAGCCATTTGCTAACAATGTGACCTTGGCAAAATTATCCTTGGTATCTAAGTCTCCACTCCCCCTTCTGTAAAATGGGATAAAAAGACTTGCAGAGTGCTCAGGAAGACTGAACGAGCTAACTTAGGTGTTCAGTAGGTGCTAGCTCCTTCTCCTCTCTCCCTCCTTCCACGTTCTAAAACCTGAGCATGCTGGCTGTCAGACTGCAGCCTGGAGAGTTAGCGGCAAGGTATCCGCTCTGAGAGCCTGCAGGGGAGATACAGAAGCCCCTTCTTCTCATCATCCTGGGCCTCTCTCTCAGAGCACCTTTAGGCAAAGTGCTCAGGGCAAATACAGTGCCCCCTTGCTCAGGAGATGCCAGAGCCTTTCCTCGGAGGGGAGAGGGGATCTTCTCAAATGGCTCAGGTGGGGGGAGCCTGGGAAGTGTGGGCAGCGTGCAGGGTCATCTGCTTTTTTGGCTGATCACACTTGCATGTGAGTTATTTTCATGGACTCCCTGCTGATGAAACTGGACACGGCCCTCTCAGACCTAGCTCCCGATCCAGGGGCCCTCCTCCAGGGCAGACACACAGCTGAGTGGTATTACTCCCTCCCTCTGCCCACAACGGTCCCACACTCTATCCCCACACCTGCCTCCACTCCTCACCCCTCCAATCCCTAGCCCCAGCTAAGTGCCACTATAACCAGTGAACACCTGTCCCTCACTCTTGGAAGGACCCAGGCCTGGGGAGGTGGATTTTATCTGACAGAATTTTGGTGGCCTTGAAGTGGACCCTTACATGTCCTGTGAAGGAGGTAGACTGGGGGTCCTTCTGAAGAAGGAGTGACTCAGCTGTTTTGATCTGGTGACTCTTCCCTTCTCGCTGTGCACACAGCACTTAAAACCATATGGCCCAGTGACACCTCTACATGTTTCAGGAGAACCCAATGGGAGCAACAGCTAATGGATGCCACATGTGGACACTGTTCCAAGTACTGCACAGTTGTTTCCAATTTAGAGGTAAGGAACCTGTATTTCAATAGAGTCTATAACATGTCCAACTCCGCGGTGGGAGTGGCTGTCTTTGGGCCCTGGTATTTTGACTACAAAGTACTATGCTCTTAACTACACAGCTATACCGCTTTCGTGGAGAGGGAAGAGCCAAATGCCATCTCTTTCTACCCAAGGCAAGGGATGGTCCAGCACACTTCCCAAGGTGTTCTGCCCCTGTGGCTGGTTCTGTGCACCCTGCATAATCTCAACGGATGTCATTTATTAGGAAGGAGGAGGAACCAACAAAAATAAGGAATGATAGGAACATGCATGAAGCTCTTACTGTGTGCCTCATACCATGTTGGGTATCACTGAGTATTTAAAGACCCTGGTCCTGCCCATCTTTAGGTGCCATGTAGGGGAAGTCACCTTTTTTGGAGCCTTGTGTCCTTCATCTGTAAAATGAGAAGGCCTTCAAACAATGTCAGGTGACTCCTGCTTGAGCATGAATTATAACCCGACTCCGTCTCTTATGGGTAATCTTGTTTTCTGTTATACAACAGAGGTGTAGAAAGGCTGATTGTATTTCCTAGCTCAGATCCCTCCTGAACCTACAGCCTGTATTCTTCCTGCAATCTCCCACCTCCTCTCCTTTTTCCACAGCAATGGCTGGGAAAGGAGATCCCCTAACACACATTCCCCAAATCCAGGCCTCTCGGAGGCCCTCGCCGAGGCAGCACCCCACCAACTTCCGTCTGCTCTGGGAGAGAGTCGCTGAGCGCGCTGGGAAGAAGGACCCCAGCCAGGGATGATGTCTTGCTTAATGAGGGATTGTGGGAGGGTGGAAAACGCACCCAATTTATCTTTGTTGCCTAAATACCTCTTAAATTCTCCCTTGAATACTTCTAATTCAGCAGAATGTGAACAATTATAGCAGGAAGCTATTCATAGGTGCAAGGGGGCTGATGGAATTATTTATCAAAGTGACATTTTAATTATAGTGAAGAATGAGTTTGTTGTCACCGAGATGGAAGGCAGTGTTACCAGGCCTCCACACACCCCTCTGGAGTAAATTAAAAATGCTCCCTCTTCATGATAACTCCAGTAGGTGCTGGAGATGCAGGAAGTAAATGGCAGATTCTTTCCGTGAAACATTTCTAGGAGTTGGTGAGGTGAATCCCCGTGAGGGGTTCTGCTTCATGCTGGGATGGGTGGGGCCTCCGAGACACAGGAGCTTGGTAGGTACAAGCTGGATGAATTCAGGACAGTCTTTTCTGCTCTCAGGGCACCCCCACCCCCGTGGACCAAGCCACTTGCCCACACTTTCCTACACACACACTCTCTTCTAAAGGATAAGGTATGCCCACGGTAAATTCCAACTATACACACATGTATACAGCAAAATTAAGTCTCTTAGTAAAAGTGAGCCAATTTCCTTCACCTCCCTGACCTCTGGCTCTCCCCATTTGAGGCCTCCAGTGTCCAGATTCTCCTGAACTGGTCCGGAGATAACCTGCACATATTCAAGCACATTAGTGGTCTGTGCTGGCTTTGATTTCCTTCTTTAGCTGGAGCAGGGTTCTTTTATCTCCCCAACTAGGAGGAAAGCCTGCAGAAGGCAGGCAGTATGTTCTAGGCTTCTTCTCTTGCGTTCGCCCCAGCTCACAGCACAGCCGTGTTACCGATGTCTGCCATTCAGCGGACACCTGCACCGCGCCAGGTGCCATGCTCAGTGCTCCGCAGAGGTGCTAGTTAAAATCTGCCAGACAGGCCACTGAGGGTTGAATTTCCCTCCCCATGTTGTGGATGAGAAAACCCAGGTTCAGAGCAATAATGGCAAGCACTCTGTTGTGCCATGTGGTGCTTTTGAGTGTAGTGCTGGATTGCATCCACTCCTTCAAATTTGACAGATTCTTACCCACGCCTACCACTCTGTCAAAGGTGATGAAGAGCTTCTCTGATCTCCAGGCACTACTCACAATTTACATGTGGGGGGAGGTGGGCAGGGAGGAGGGCAGATAAATCACAGTAAATCCATGTGATATCACATTGTGATGCTAGTTTAATAAAATGTGCTTAGTATTTGGAAAAAGGAAGATGTGCTGGGGAGAAATTGACTGTTGTGTTCAGCCACTGAAACTTTGGGGCTGTTTGTTACACAGGATTTGTACTGTTCTGACTAATACAGTCAAGCCAGAAAACCAATTATTTAAAATAAAGACAGCTTCAGGAATAGTCAACATACCAGTAAATCCCTCCCGGTTGGGTTGGTGATAGCTATGAGGGGCAGGGGGAGGCACAATCACTTCAGTGTGAGAATGGAAACTTCCCCTCCCTCCCATCACGCTGTAAGCCAGTGCCCCCCCCGTACCCCCCCTTCCCCGCCAACACTGACCATCACCAAACCATTAACCAGAGACCAACTTCTAAGTCCCAGCTAACTAGACAGACATGGTTCAGTGACTGCCAGCCACCCCCTCGATGGGGGGCTCATTTCTGACTCCAGACTTCCTTGCCCACACTTGCTTTGTCTGCCTCCTTGCCCTGAGGTTCCATCAGTCGGGTGTGGCCCTCTGGCCCCCAGGCTTTCCCTGTGAGCTCCTGTGTCTGGCAACTATCACCGTTGATGCTCTCCCTGGGAGTGACTTTGGCCCAAACCAGGTATCAGGGTTTTCTGGGATGACAGCTCCGGGTCTTCCACAAGCTAGGCCAGGGAAGTGCAAAAGTTTCCAGCTGCTTTCTATACTCATCCAAGGCCATCTCTACTTGCTCTGAGTTGCCACACTCCCACCCAATAATATGAATATCAGCACTTCCCAGTTACAAAGTGTGCGCTCTCTGCCAGGGCCTCTGCTCACACTTGATGTGTTCTCTCTTCTAATCCCCATGCCTTTCCTGGCAGTTCTGAGCCATCTTCATCTCCATGCTGCAGAGGAGGAAAGGGGCATTCGGAGAGGTAAAGCCACCCACTCTAAGCCATGCATCTCAAGAGCGGCAGAGCTGAGGTTAGACCCTCGACTGTGGGACTGCGAAGTCCACTGTTCTAGCCAGACTTCAGATCATGAAGGCCAGTGGGCTCCCAGGCCAGAATCCGCCCACAGAAAAAGAATAATTTAAGTAAATCGTGAAGCATCTTCCCATACTCTTCTCCTTCAGGTCTGTGCTCCCACATCACCTTCCCTCAGAAGCCTTCCCTGGATGCCCAGTCTAAAATAAGCACACCCGAGGAGAGAGGCAAGATGGTGGAGAAGTAAGGAGCTCCGTACTTGCACTCGTGCCCATATATCACACAGAAAAGATCTGAAGCCATTGGAAACCTTACAAAACCTGAGAGATTGGGAGAAAAAAGACGCAGAATCCACTGAGAGAGCCTTCTAACGTGAGTGTGAACTGGGGAAGATAAAATCGGGCCGGGATCGGAGACTCCAGGGTGGGAGGCGATCCCCCTCTACCCTCTACAGGGAGTGAGAGGGGAAAAGGAGAGAGTCCGAAACAGAAAAACCTCCGCACGGGGGAGAAAAACCTCCGTTAGAAAGACCGTACTTGCCAAATACCTGCACACCAGGTCCCCTCGCGCCAACTGGTCCTGGAGGGGGCTGAGCACACAAACTGCTTCTTTGTG